>NW_027098781.1:0-281318 GCF_037042795.1 Molothrus aeneus
ACTTAGAGAAAACAGTACTTTACCACTCTCCTGCCTTTTCCATGGTTATTCTATGGAAAAGAACGAGTTTTGGACAACTACCTTTCATTCTTGCCAAACTCTTTGCAGACCCCCGTGCAAGCTTTAGAACAAGATTTTGGATGTTTTCTTTCCTGGCAGAGTTTCTCCTTGCAAGATATGGTGGAAAAGCTTTTTGCTGAGTGTAGAGCGGCAAGACACGCAGAAGACGCAGATACGCAGCTCTCCGAAGCTAAGTGCCGGTCCCGGCCTTCTTTCGGCACAAACCGCTCTCAGGAGCTCCCTGCGCTCGCCACAATGCTCTGTGTGCGAAGAAGCCGCTTCTTCGCCTCCGGGAGAATCGGCGAGCGGCAGCTTCCCAAAGGCGAAGATGCAAGCTGCAGCACGCAGGCACAGTGTGGGCAGCCTTCAGACTTAGAGAAAACAGTACTTTACCACTCTCCTGCCTTTTCCATGGTTATTCTATTGGAAAAGAACGAGTTTTGGACAACTACCTTTCATTCTTGCCAAACTCTTTGCAGACCCCCGTGCAAGCTTTAGAACAAGATTTTGGATGTTTTCTTTCCTGGCAGAGTTTCTCCTTGCAAGATATGGTGGAAAAGCTTTTTGCTGAGTGTAGAGCGGCAAGACACGCAGAAGACGCAGATACGCAGCTCTCCGAAGCTAAGTGCCGGTCCCGGGCTTCTTTCGGCACAAACCGCTCTCAGGAGCTCCCTGCGCTCGCCACAATGCTCTGTGTGCGAAGAAGCCGCTTCTTCGCCTCCTGGAGAATCGGCGAGCGGCAGCTTCCCAAAGGCGAAGATGCAAGCTGCAGCACGCAGGCACAGTGTGGGCAGCCTTCAGACTTCGAGAAAACAGTACTTTACCACTCTCCTGCCTTTTCCATGGTTATTCTATTGGAAAAGAACGAGTTTTGGACAACTACCTTTCATTCTTGCCAAACTCTTTGCAGACCCCCGTGCAAGCTTTAGAACAAGATTTTGGATGTTTTCTTTCCTGGCAGAGTTTCTCCTTGCAAGATATGGTGGAAAAGCTTTTTGCTGAGTGTAGAGCGGCAAGACACGCAGAAGACGCAGATACGCAGCTCTCCGAAGCTAAGTGCCGGTCCCAGGCTTCTTTCGGCACAAACCGCTCTCAGGAGCTCCCTGCGCTCGCCACAATGCTCTGTGTGCGAAGAAGCCGCTTCTTCGCCTCCGGGAGAATCGGCGAGCGGCAGCTTCCCAAAGGCGAAGATGCAAGCTGCAGCACGCAGGCACAGTGTGGGCAGCCTTCAGACTTCGAGAAAACAGTACTTTACCACTCTCCTGCCTTTTCCATGGTTATTCTATTGGAAAAGAACGAGTTTTGGACAACTACCTTTCATTCTTGCCAAACTCTTTGCAGACCCCCGTGCAAGCTTTAGAACCAGATTTTGGATGTTTTCTTTCCTGGCAGAGTTTCTCCTTGCAAGATATGGTGGAAAAGCTTTTTGCTGAGTGTAGAGCGGCAAGACACGCAGAAGACGCAGATACGCAGCTCTCCGAAGCTAAGTGCCGGTCCCGGGCTTCTTTCGGCACAAACCGCTCTCAGGAGCTCCCTGCGCTCGCCACAATGCTCTGTGTGCGAAGAAGCCGCTTCTTCGCCTTCGGGAGAATCGGCGAGCGGCAGCTTCCCAAAGGCGAAGATGCAAGCTGCAGCACGCAGGCACAGTGTGGGCAGCCTTCAGACTTAGAGAAAACAGTACTTTACCACTCTCCTGCCTTTTCCATGGTTATTCTATTGGAAAAGAACGAGTTTTGGACAACTACCTTTCATTCTTGCCAAACTCTTTGCAGACCCCCGTGCAAGCTTTAGAACAAGATTTTGGATGTTTTCTTTCCTGGCAGAGTTTCTCCTTGCAAGATATGGTGGAAAAGCTTTTTGCTGAGTGTAGAGCGGCAAGACACGCAGAAGACGCAGATACGCAGCTCTCCGAAGCTAAGTGCCGGTCCCGGCCTTCTTTCGGCACAAACCGCTCTCAGGAGCTCCCTGCGCTCGCCACAATGCTCTGTGTGCGAAGAAGCCGCTTCTTCGCCTCCGGGAGAATCGGCGAGCGGCAGCTTCCCAAAGGCGAAGATGCAAGCTGCAGCACGCAGGCACAGTGTGGGCAGCCTTCAGACTTAGAGAAAACAGTACTTTACCACTCTCCTGCCTTTTCCATGGTTATTCTATTGGAAAAGAACGAGTTTTGGACAACTACCTTTCATTCTTGCCAAACTCTTTGCAGACCCCCGTGCAAGCTTTAGAACAAGATTTTGGATGTTTTCTTTCCTGGCAGAGTTTCTCCTTGCAAGATATGGTGGAAAAGCTTTTTGCTGAGTGTAGAGCGGCAAGACACGCAGAAGACGCAGATACGCAGCTCTCCGAAGCTAAGTGCCGGTCCCGGGCTTCTTTCGGCACAAACCGCTCTCAGGAGCTCCTGCGCTCGCCACAATGCTCTGTGTGCGAAGAAGCCGCTTCTTCGCCTGCGGGAGAATCGGCGAGCGGCAGCTTCCCAAAGGCGAAGATGCAAGCTGCAGCACGCAGGCACAGTGTGGGCAGCCTTCAGACTTCGAGAAAACAGTACTTTACCACTCTCCTGCCTTTTCCATGGTTATTCTATTGGAAAAGAACGAGTTTTGGACAACTACCTTTCATTCTTGCCAAACTCTTTGCAGACCCCCGTGCAAGCTTTAGAACAAGATTTTGGATGTTTTCTTTCCTGGCAGAGTTTCTCCTTGCAAGATATGGTGGAAAAGCTTTTGCTGAGTGTAGAGCGGCAAGACACGCAGAAGACGCAGATACGCAGCTCTCCGAAGCTAAGTGCCGGTCCCGGGCTTCTTTCGGCACAAACCGCTCTCAGGAGCTCCCTGCGCTCGCCACAATGCTCTGTGTGCGAAGAAGCCGCTTCTTCGCCTCCGGGAGAATCGGCGAGCGGCAGCTTCCCAAAGGCGAAGATGCAAGCTGCAGCACGCAGGCACAGTGTGGGCAGCCTTCAGACTTAGAGAAAACAGTACTTTACCACTCTCCTGCCTTTTCCATGGTTATTCTATTGGAAAAGAACGAGTTTTGGACAACTACCTTTCATTCTTGCCAAACGCTTTGCAGACCCCCGTGCAAGCTTTAGAACAAGATTTTGGATGTTTTCTTTCCTGGCAGAGTTTCTCCTTGCAAGATATGGTGGAAAAGCTTTTTGCTGAGTGTAGAGCGGCAAGACACGCAGAAGACGCAGATACGCAGCTCTCCGAAGCTAAGTGCCGGTCCCGGGCTTCTTTCGGCACAAACCGCTCTCAGGAGCTCCCTGCGCTCGCCACAATGCTCTGTGTGCGAAGAAGCCGCTTCTTCGCCTCCGGGAGAATCGGCGAGCGGCAGCTTCCCAAAGGCGAAGATGCAAGCTGCAGCACACAGGCACAGTGTGGGCAGCCTTCAGACTTCGAGAAAACAGTACTTTACCACTCTCCTGCCTTTTCCATGGTTATTCTATTGGAAAAGAACGAGTTTTGGACAACTACCTTTCATTCTTGCCAAACTCTTTGCAGACCCCCGTGCAAGCTTTAGAACAAGATTTTGGATGTTTTCTTTCCTGGCAGAGTTTCTCCTTGCAAGATATGGTGGAAAAGCTTTTTGCTGAGTGTAGAGCGGCAAGACACGCAGAAGACGCAGATACGCAGCTCTCCGAAGCTAAGTGCCGGTCCCGGGCTTCTTTCGGCACAAACCGCTCTCAGGAGCTCCCTGCGCTCGCCACAATGCTCTGTGTGCGAAGAAGCCGCTTCTTCGCCTCCTGGAGAATCGGCGAGCGGCAGCTTCCCAAAGGCGAAGATGCAAGCTGCAGCACGCAGGCACAGTGTGGGCAGCCTTCAGACTTAGAGAAAACAGTACTTTACCACTCTCCTGCCTTTTTCATGGTTATTCTATTGGAAAAGAACGAGTTTTGGACAACTACCTTTCATTCTTGCCAAACTCTTTGCAGACCCCCGTGCAAGCTTTAGAACAAGATTTTGGATGTTTTCTTTCCTGGCAGAGTTTCTCCTTGCAAGATATGGTGGAAAAGCTTTTTGCTGAGTGTAGAGCGGCAAGACACGCAGAAGACGCAGATACGCAGCTCTCCGAAGCTAAGTGCCGGTCCCGGGCTTCTTTCGGCACAAACCGCTCTCAGGAGCTCCCTGCGCTCGCCACAATGCTCTGTGTGCGAAGAAGCCGCTTCTTCGCCTCCGGGAGAATCGGCGAGCGGCAGCTTCCCAAAGGCGAAGATGCAAGCTGCAGCACACAGGCACAGTGTGGGCAGCCTTCAGACTTCGAGAAAACAGTACTTTACCACTCTCCTGCCTTTTCCATGGTTATTCTATTGGAAAAGAACGAGTTTTGGACAACTACCTTTCATTCTTGCCAAACTCTTTGCAGACCCCCGTGCAAGCTTTAGAACAAGATTTTGGATGTTTTCTTTCCTGGCAGAGTTTCTCCTTGCAAGATATGGTGGAAAAGCTTTTTGCTGAGTGTAGAGCGGCAAGACACGCAGAAGACGCAGATACGCAGCTCTCCGAAGCTAAGTGCCGGTCCCGGGCTTCTTTCGGCACAAACCGCTCTCAGGAGCTCCCTGCGCTCGCCACAATGCTCTGTGTGCGAAGAAGCCGCTTCTTCGCCTCCGGGAGAATCGGCGAGCGGCAGCTTCCCAAAGGCGAAGATGCAAGCTGCAGCACACAGGCACAGTGTGGGCAGCCTTCAGACTTAGAGAAAACAGTACTTTACCACTCTCCTGCCTTTTCCATGGTTATTCTATTGGAAAAGAACGAGTTTTGGACAACTACCTTTCATTCTTGCCAAACTCTTTGCAGACCCCCGTGCAAGCTTTAGAACAAGATTTTGGATGTTTTCTTTCCTGGCAGAGTTTCTCCTTGCAAGATATGCTGGAAAAGCTTTTTGCTGAGTGTAGAGCGGCAAGACACGCAGAAGACGCAGATACGCAGCTCTCCGAAGCTAAGTGCCGGTCCCGGCTTCTTTCGGCACAAACCGCTCTCAGGAGCTCCCTGCGCTCGCCACAATGCTCTGTGTGCGAAGAAGCCGCTTCTTCGCCTCCGGGAGAATCGGCGAGCGGCAGCTTCCCAAAGGCGAAGATGCAAGCTGCAGCACGCAGGCACAGTGTGGGCAGCCTTCAGACTTAGAGAAAACAGTACTTTACCACTCTCCTGCCTTTTCCATGGTTATTCTATTGGAAAAGAACGAGTTTTGGACAACTACCTTTCATTCTTGCCAAACGCTTTGCAGACCCCCGTGCAAGCTTTAGAACAAGATTTTGGATGTTTTCTTTCCTGGCAGAGTTTCTCCTTGCAAGATATGGTGGAAAAGCTTTTTGCTGAGTGTAGAGCGGCAAGACACGCAGAAGACGCAGATACGCAGCTCTCCGAAGCTAAGTGCCGGTCCCGGGCTTCTTTCGGCACAAACCGCTCTCAGGAGCTCCCTGCGCTCGCCACAATGCTCTGTGTGCGAAGAAGCCGCTTCTTCGCCTCCGGGAGAATCGGCGAGCGGCAGCTTCCCAAAGGCGAAGATGCAAGCTGCAGCACACAGGCACAGTGTGGGCAGCCTTCAGACTTAGAGAAAACAGTACTTTACCACTCTCCTGCCTTTTCCATGGTTATTCTATTGGAAAAGAACGAGTTTTGGACAACTACCTTTCATTCTTGCCAAACTCTTTGCAGACCCCCGTGCAAGCTTTAGAAGAAGATTTTGGATGTTTTCTTTCCTGGCAGAGTTTCTCCTTGCAAGATATGGTGGAAAAGCTTTTTGCTGAGTGTAGAGCGGCAAGACACGCAGAAGACGCAGATACGCAGCTCTCCGAAGCTAAGTGCCGGTCCCGGGCTTCTTTCGGCACAAACCGCTCTCAGGAGCTCCCTGCGCTCGCCACAATGCTCTGTGTGCGAAGAAGCCGCTTCTTCGCCTCCGGGAGAATCGGCGAGCGGCAGCTTCCCAAAGGCGAAGATGCAAGCTGCAGCACGCAGGCACAGTGTGGGCAGCCTTCAGACTTAGAGAAAACAGTACTTTACCACTCTCCTGCCTTTTCCATGGTTATTCTATTGGAAAAGAACGAGTTTTGGACAACTACCTTTCATTCTTGCCAAACGCTTTGCAGACCCCCTTGCAAGCTTTAGAACAAGATTTTGGATGTTTTCTTTCCTGGCAGAGTTTCTCCTTGCAAGATATGGTGGAAAAGCTTTTTGCTGAGTGTAGAGCGGCAAGACACGCAGAAGACGCAGATACGCAGCTCTCCGAAGCTAAGTGCCGGTCCCGGGCTTCTTTCGGCACAAACCGCTCTCAGGAGCTCCCTGCGCTCGCCACAATGCTCTGTGTGCGAAGAAGCCGCTTCTTCGCCTCCGGGAGAATCGGCGAGCGGCAGCTTCCCAAAGGCGAAGATGCAAGCTGCAGCACGCAGGCACAGTGTGGGCAGCCTTCAGACTTAGAGAAAACAGTACTTTACCACTCTCCTGCCTTTTCCATGGTTATTCTATTGGAAAAGAACGAGTTTTGGACAACTACCTTTCATTCTTGCCAAACTCTTTGCAGACCCCCGTGCAAGCTTTAGAACAAGATTTTGGATGTTTTCTTTCCTGGCAGAGTTTCTCCTTGCAAGATATGGTGGAAAGGCTTTTTACTGAGTGTAGAGCGGCAAGACACGCAGAAGACGCAGATACGCAGCTCTCCGAAGCTAAGTGCCGGTCCCGGGCTTCTTTCGGCACAAACCGCTCTCAGGAGCTCCCTGCGCTCGCCACAATGCTCTGTGTGCGAAGAAGCCGCTTCTTCGCCTCCGGGAGAATCGGCGAGCGGCAGCTTCCCAAAGGCGAAGATGCAAGCTGCAGCACACAGGCACAGTGTGGGCAGCCTTCAGACTTCGAGAAAACAGTACTTTACCACTCTCCTGCCTTTTCCATGGTTATTCTATTGGAAAAGAACGAGTTTTGGACAACTACCTTTCATTCTTGCCAAACTCTTTGCAGACCCCCGTGCAAGCTTTAGAACAAGATTTTGGATGTTTTCTTTCCTGGCAGAGTTTCTCCTTGCAAGATATGGTGGAAAAGCTTTTTGCTGAGTGTAGAGCGGCAAGACACGCAGAAGACGCAGATACGCAGCTCTCCGAAGCTAAGTGCCGGTCCCGGGCTTCTTTCGGCACAAACCGCTCTCAGGAGCTCCCTGCGCTCGCCACAATGCTCTGTGTGCGAAGAAGCCGCTTCTTCGCCTCCGGGAGAATCGGCGAGCGGCAGCTTCCCAAAGGCGAAGATGCAAGCTGCAGCACGCAGGCACAGTGTGGGCAGCCTTCAGACTTAGAGAAAACAGTACTTTACCACTCTCCTGCCTTTTCCATGGTTATTCTATTGGAAAAGAACGAGTTTTGGACAACTACCTTTCATTCTTGCCAAAACGCTTTGCAGACCCCCTTGCAAGCTTTAGAAGAAGATTTTGGATGTTTTCTTTCCTGGCAGAGTTTCTCCTTGCAAGATATGGTGGAAAAGCTTTTTGCTGAGTGTAGAGCGGCAAGACACGCAGAAGACGCAGATACGCAGCTCTCCGAAGCTAAGTGCCGGTCCCGGGCTTCTTTCGGCACAAACCGCTCTCAGGAGCTCCCTGCGCTCGCCACAATGCTCTGTGTGCGAAGAAGCCGCTTCTTCGCCTCCGGGAGAATCGGCGAGCGGCAGCTTCCCAAAGGCGAAGATGCAAGCTGCAGCACACAGGCACAGTGTGGGCAGCCTTCAGACTTAGAGAAAACAGTACTTTACCACTCTCCTGCCTTTTCCATGGTTATTCTATTGGAAAAGAACGAGTTTTGGACAACTACCTTTCATTCTTGCCAAACTCTTTGCAGACCCCCGTGCAAGCTTTAGAACAAGATTTTGGATGTTTTCTTTCCTGGCAGAGTTTCTCCTTGCAAGATATGGTGGAAAAGCTTTTTGCTGAGTGTAGAGCGGCAAGACACGCAGAAGACGCAGATACGCAGCTCTCCGAAGCTAAGTGCCGGTCCCGGGCTTCTTTCGGCACAAACCGCTCTCAGGAGCTCCCTGCGCTCGCCACAATGCTCTGTGTGCGAAGAAGCCGCTTCTTCGCCTCCGGGAGAATCGGCGAGCGGCAGCTTCCCAAAGGCGAAGATGCAAGCTGCAGCACGCAGGCACAGTGTGGGCAGCCTTCAGACTTAGAGAAAACAGTACTTTACCACTCTCCTGCCTTTTCCATGGTTATTCTATTGGAAAAGAACGAGTTTTGGACAACTACCTTTCATTCTTGCCAAACTCTTTGCAGACCCCCGTGCAAGCTTTAGAACAAGATTTTGGATGTTTTCTTTCCTGGCAGAGTTTCTCCTTGCAAGATATGGTGGAAAAGCTTTTTGCTGAGTGTAGAGCGGCAAGACACGCAGAAGACGCAGATACGCAGCTCTCCGAAGCTAAGTGCCGGTCCCGGGCTTCTTTCGGCACAAACCGCTCTCAGGAGCTCCCTGCGCTCGCCACAATGCTCTGTGTGCGAAGAAGCCGCTTCTTCGCCTCCGGGAGAATCGGCGAGCGGCAGCTTCCCAAAGGCGAAGATGCAAGCTGCAGCACACAGGCACAGTGTGGGCAGCCTTCAGACTTAGAGAAAACAGTACTTTACCACTCTCCTGCCTTTTCCATGGTTATTCTATTGGAAAAGAACGAGTTTTGGACAACTACCTTTCATTCTTGCCAAACTCTTTGCAGACCCCCGTGCAAGCTTTAGAACAAGATTTTGGATGTTTTCTTTCCTGGCAGAGTTTCTCCTTGCAAGATATGGTGGAAAAGCTTTTTGCTGAGTGTAGAGCGGCAAGACACGCAGAAGACGCAGATACGCAGCTCTCCGAAGCTAAGTGCCGGTCCCGGGCTTCTTTCGGCACAAACCGCTCTCAGGAGCTCCCTGCGCTCGCCACAATGCTCTGTGTGCGAAGAAGCCGCTTCTTCGCCTCCGGGAGAATCGGCGAGCGGCAGCTTCCCAAAGGCGAAGATGCAAGCTGCAGCACACAGGCACAGTGTGGGCAGCCTTCAGACTTCGAGAAAACAGTACTTTACCACTCTCCTGCCTTTTCCATGGTTATTCTATTGGAAAAGAACGAGTTTTGGACAACTACCTTTCATTCTTGCCAAACTCTTTGCAGACCCCCGTGCAAGCTTTAGAACAAGATTTTGGATGTTTTCTTTCCTGTCAGAGTTTCTCCTTGCAAGATATGGTGGAAAAGCTTTTTGCTGAGTGTAGAGCGGCAAGACACGCAGAAGACGCAGATACGCAGCTCTCCGAAGCTAAGTGCCGGTCCCGGGCTTCTTTCGGCACAAACCGCTCTCAGGAGCTCCCTGCGCTCGCCACAATGCTCTGTGTGCGAAGAAGCCGCTTCTTCGCCTCCGGGAGAATCGGCGAGCGGCAGCTTCCCAAAGGCGAAGATGCAAGCTGCAGCACACAGGCACAGTGTGGGCAGCCTTCAGACTTCGAGAAAACAGTACTTTACCACTCTCCTGCCTTTTCCATGGTTATTCTATTGGAAAAGAACGAGTTTTGGACAACTACCTTTCATTCTTGCCAAACTCTTTGCAGACCCCCGTGCAAGCTTTAGAACAAGATTTTGGATGTTTTCTTTCCTGGCAGAGTTTCTCCTTGCAAGATATGGTGGAAAAGCTTTTTACTGAGTGTAGAGCGGCAAGACACGCAGAAGACGCAGATACGCAGCTCTCCGAAGCTAAGTGCCGGTCCCGGGCTTCTTTCAGCACAAACCGCTCTCAGGAGCTCCCTGCGCTCGCCACAATGCTCTGTGTGCGAAGAAGCCGCTTCTTCGCCTGCGGGAGAATCGGCGAGCGGCAGCTTCCCAAAGGCGAAGATGCAAGCTGCAGCACACAGGCACAGTGTGGGCAGCCTTCAGACTTCGAGAAAACAGTACTTTACCACTCTCCTGCCTTTTCCATGGTTATTCTATTGGAAAAGAACGAGTTTTGGACAACTACCTTTCATTCTTGCCAAACTCTTTGCAGACCCCCGTGCAAGCTTTAGAACAAGATTTTGGATGTTTTCTTTCCTGGCAGAGTTTCTCCTTGCAAGATATGGTGGAAAAGCTTTTTGCTGAGTGTAGAGCGGCAAGACACGCAGAAGACGCAGATACGCAGCTCTCCGAAGCTAAGTGCCGGTCCCGGGCTTCTTTCGGCACAAACCGCTCTCAGGAGCTCCCTGCGCTCGCCACAATGCTCTGTGTGCGAAGAAGCCGCTTCTTCGCCTCCGGGAGAATCGGCGAGCGGCAGCTTCCCAAAGGCGAAGATGCAAGCTGCAGCACGCAGGCACAGTGTGGGCAGCCTTCAGACTTCGAGAAAACAGTACTTTACCACTCTCCTGCCTTTTCCATGGTTATTCTATTGGAAAAGAACGAGTTTTGGACAACTACCTTTCATTCTTGCCAAACTCTTTGCAGACCCCCGTGCAAGCTTTAGAACAAGATTTTGGATGTTTTCTTTCCTGGCAGAGTTTCTCCTTGCAAGATATGGTGGAAAAGCTTTTTGCTGAGTGTAGAGCGGCAAGACACGCAGAAGACGCAGATACGCAGCTCTCCGAAGCTAAGTGCCGGTCCCGGGCTTCTTTCGGCACAAACCGCTCTCAGGAGCTCCCTGCGCTCGCCACAATGCTCTGTGTGCGAAGAAGCCGCTTCTTCGCCTCCGGGAGAATCGGCGAGCGGCAGCTTCCCAAAGGCGAAGATGCAAGCTGCAGCACACAGGCACAGTGTGGGCAGCCTTCAGACTTAGAGAAAACAGTACTTTACCACTCTCCTGCCTTTTCCATGGTTATTCTATTGGAAAAGAACGAGTTTTGGACAACTACCTTTCATTCTTGCCAAACTCTTTGCAGACCCCCGTGCAAGCTTTAGAACAAGATTTTGGATGTTTTCTTTCCTGGCAGAGTTTCTCCTTGCAAGATATGGTGGAAAAGCTTTTTGCTGAGTGTAGAGCGGCAAGACACGCAGAAGACGCAGATACGCAGCTCTCCGAAGCTAAGTGCCGGTCCCGGGCTTCTTTCGGCACAAACCGCTCTCAGGAGCTCCCTGCGCTCGCCACAATGCTCTGTGTGCGAAGAAGCCGCTTCTTCGCCTCCGGGAGAATCGGCGAGCGGCAGCTTCCCAAAGGCGAAGATGCAAGCTGCAGCACGCAGGCACAGTGTGGGCAGCCTTCAGACTTAGAGAAAACAGTACTTTACCACTCTCCTGCCTTTTCCATGGTTATTCTATTGGAAAAGAACGAGTTTTGGACAACTACCTTTCATTCTTGCCAAACTCTTTGCAGACCCCCGTGCAAGCTTTAGAACAAGATTTTGGATGTTTTCTTTCCTGGCAGAGTTTCTCCTTGCAAGATATGGTGGAAAAGCTTTTTGCTGAGTGTAGAGCGGCAAGACACGCAGAAGACGCAGATACGCAGCTCTCCGAAGCTAAGTGCCGGTCCCGGGCTTCTTTCGGCACAAACCGCTCTCAGGAGCTCCCTGCGCTCGCCACAATGCTCTGTGTGCGAAGAAGCCGCTTCTTCGCCTCCGGGAGAATCGGCGAGCGGCAGCTTCCCAAAGGCGAAGATGCAAGCTGCACCACACAGGCACAGTGTGGGCAGCCTTCAGACTTAGAGAAAACAGTACTTTACCACTCTCCTGCCTTTTCCATGGTTATTCTATTGGAAAAGAACGAGTTTTGGACAACTACCTTTCATTCTTGCCAAACTCTTTGCAGACCCCCGTGCAAGCTTTAGAAGAAGATTTTGGATGTTTTCTTTCCTGGCAGAGTTTCTCCTTGCAAGATATGGTGGAAAAGCTTTTTGCTGAGTGTAGAGCGGCAAGACACGCAGAAGACGCAGATACGCAGCTCTCCGAAGCTAAGTGCCGGTCCCGGGCTTCTTTCGGCACAAACCGCTCTCAGGAGCTCCTGCGCTCGCCACAATGCTCTGTGTGCGAAGAAGCCGCTTCTTCGCCTCCGGGAGAATCGGCGAGCGGCAGCTTCCCAAAGGCGAAGATGCAAGCTGCAGCACGCAGGCACAGTGTGGGCAGCCTTCAGACTTAGAGAAAACAGTACTTTACCACTCTCCTGCCTTTTCCATGGTTATTCTATTGGAAAAGAACGAGTTTTGGACAACTAGCTTTCATTCTTGCCAAACGCTTTGCAGACCCCCTTGCAAGCTTTAGAAGAAGATTTTGGATGTTTTCTTTCCTGGCAGAGTTTCTCCTTGCAAGATATGGTGGAAAAGCTTTTTGCTGAGTGTAGAGCGGCAAGACACGCAGAAGACGCAGATACGCAGCTCTCCGAAGCTAAGTGCCGGTCCCGGGCTTCTTTCGGCACAAACCGCTCTCAGGAGCTCCCTGCGCTCGCCACAATGCTCTGTGTGCGAAGAAGCCGCTTCTTCGCCTCCGGGAGAATCGGCGAGCGGCAGCTTCCCAAAGGCGAAGATGCAAGCTGCAGCACGCAGGCACAGTGTGGGCAGCCTTCAGACTTAGAGAAAACAGTACTTTACCACTCTCCTGCCTTTTCCATGGTTATTCTATTGGAAAAGAACGAGTTTTGGACAACTACCTTTCATTCTTGCCAAACTCTTTGCAGACCCCCGTGCAAGCTTTAGAACAAGATTTTGGATGTTTCTTTCCTGGCAGAGTTTCTCCTTGCAAGATATGGTGGAAAAGCTTTTTGCTGAGTGTAGAGCGGCAAGACACGCAGAAGACGCAGATACGCAGCTCTCCGAAGCTAAGTGCCGGTCCCGGGCTTCTTTCGGCACAAACCGCTCTCAGGAGCTCCCTGCGCTCGCCACAATGCTCTGTGTGCGAAGAAGCCGCTTCTTCGCCTCCGGGAGAATCGGCGAGCGGCAGCTTCCCAAAGGCGAAGATGCAAGCTGCAGCACACAGGCACAGTGTGGGCAGCCTTCAGACTTAGAGAAAACAGTACTTTACCACTCTCCTGCCTTTTCCATGGTTATTCTATTGGAAAAGAACGAGTTTTGGACCAACTACCTTTCATTCTTGCCAAACTCTTTGCAGACCCCCGTGCAAGCTTTAGAACAAGATTTTGGATGTTTTCTTTCCTGGCAGAGTTTCTCCTTGCAAGATATGGTGGAAAAGCTTTTTGCTGAGTGTAGAGCGGCAAGACACGCAGAAGACGCAGATACGCAGCTCTCCGAAGCTAAGTGCCGGTCCCGGGCTTCTTTCGGCACAAACCGCTCTCAGGAGCTCCCTGCGCTCGCCACAATGCTCTGTGTGCGAAGAAGCCGCTTCTTCGCCTCCGGGAGAATCGGCGAGCGGCAGCTTCCCAAAGGCGAAGATGCAAGCTGCAGCACACAGGCACAGTGTGGGCAGCCTTCAGACTTCGAGAAAACAGTACTTTACCACTCTCCTGCCTTTTCCATGGTTATTCTATTGGAAAAGAACGAGTTTTGGACAACTACCTTTCATTCTTGCCAAACTCTTTGCAGACCCCCGTGCAAGCTTTAGAACAAGATTTTGGATGTTTTCTTTCCTGTCAGAGTTTCTCCTTGCAAGATATGGTGGAAAAGCTTTTTGCTGAGTGTAGAGCGGCAAGACACGCAGAAGACGCAGATACGCAGCTCTCCGAAGCTAAGTGCCGGTCCCGGGCTTCTTTCGGCACAAACCGCTCTCAGGAGCTCCCTGCGCTCGCCACAATGCTCTGTGTGCGAAGAAGCCGCTTCTTCGCCTCCGGGAGAATCGGCGAGCGGCAGCTTCCCAAAGGCGAAGATGCAAGCTGCAGCACACAGGCACAGTGTGGGCAGCCTTCAGACTTCGAGAAAACAGTACTTTACCACTCTCCTGCCTTTTCCATGGTTATTCTATTGGAAAAGAACGAGTTTTGGACAACTACCTTTCATTCTTGCCAAACTCTTTGCAGACCCCCGTGCAAGCTTTAGAACAAGATTTTGGATGTTTTCTTTCCTGGCAGAGTTTCTCCTTGCAAGATATGGTGGAAAAGCTTTTTACTGAGTGTAGAGCGGCAAGACACGCAGAAGACGCAGATACGCAGCTCTCCGAAGCTAAGTGCCGGTCCCGGGCTTCTTTCAGCACAAACCGCTCTCAGGAGCTCCCTGCGCTCGCCACAATGCTCTGTGTGCGAAGAAGCCGCTTCTTCGCCTCCGGGAGAATCGGCGAGCGGCAGCTTCCCAAAGGCGAAGATGCAAGCTGCAGCACACAGGCACAGTGTGGGCAGCCTTCAGACTTCGAGAAAACAGTACTTTACCACTCTCCTGCCTTTTCCATGGTTATTCTATTGGAAAAGAACGAGTTTTGGACAACTACCTTTCATTCTTGCCAAACTCTTTGCAGACCCCCGTGCAAGCTTTAGAACAAGATTTTGGATGTTTTCTTTCCTGGCAGAGTTTCTCCTTGCAAGATATGGTGGAAAAGCTTTTTGCTGAGTGTAGAGCGGCAAGACACGCAGAAGACGCAGATACGCAGCTCTCCGAAGCTAAGTGCCGGTCCCGGGCTTCTTTCGGCACAAACCGCTCTCAGGAGCTCCCTGCGCTCGCCACAATGCTCTGTGTGCGAAGAAGCCGCTTCTTCGCCTCCGGGAGAATCGGCGAGCGGCAGCTTCCCAAAGGCGAAGATGCAAGCTGCAGCACGCAGGCACAGTGTGGGCAGCCTTCAGACTTAGAGAAAACAGTACTTTACCACTCTCCTGCCTTTTCCATGGTTATTCTATTGGAAAAGAACGAGTTTTGGACAACTACCTTTCATTCTTGCCAAACTCTTTGCAGACCCCCGTGCAAGCTTTAGAACAAGATTTTGGATGTTTTCTTTCCTGGCAGAGTTTCTCCTTGCAAGATATGGTGGAAAAGCTTTTTGCTGAGTGTAGAGCGGCAAGACACGCAGAAGACGCAGATACGCAGCTCTCCGAAGCTAAGTGCCGGTCCCGGGCTTCTTTCGGCACAAACCGCTCTCAGGAGCTCCCTGCGCTCGCCACAATGCTCTGTGTGCGAAGAAGCCGCTTCTTCGCCTCCGGGAGAATCGGCGAGCGGCAGCTTCCCAAAGGCGAAGATGCAAGCTGCAGCACGCAGGCACAGTGTGGGCAGCCTTCAGACTTAGAGAAAACAGTACTTTACCACTCTCCTGCCTTTTCCATGGTTATTCTATTGGAAAAGAACGAGTTTTGGACAACTACCTTTCATTCTTGCCAAACTCTTTGCAGACCCCCGTGCAAGCTTTAGAAGAAGATTTTGGATGTTTTCTTTCCTGGCAGAGTTTCTCCTTGCAAGATATGGTGGAAAAGCTTTTTGCTGAGTGTAGAGCGGCAAGACACGCAGAAGACGCAGATACGCAGCTCTCCGAAGCTAAGTGCCGGTCCCGGGCTTCTTTCGGCACAAACCGCTCTCAGGAGCTCCCTGCGCTCGCCACAATGCTCTGTGTGCGAAGAAGCCGCTTCTTCGCCTCCGGGAGAATCGGCGAGCGGCAGCTTCCCAAAGGCGAAGATGCAAGCTGCAGCACACAGGCACAGTGTGGGCAGCCTTCAGACTTCGAGAAAACAGTACTTTACCACTCTCCTGCCTTTTCCATGGTTATTCTATTGGAAAAGAACGAGTTTTGGACAACTACCTTTCATTCTTGCCAAACTCTTTGCAGACCCCCGTGCAAGCTTTAGAACAAGATTTTGGATGTTTTCTTTCCTGGCAGAGTTTCTCCTTGCAAGATATGGTGGAAAAGCTTTTTGCTGAGTGTAGAGCGGCAAGACACGCAGAAGACGCAGATACGCAGCTCTCCGAAGCTAAGTGCCGGTCCCGGGCTTCTTTCGGCACAAACCGCTCTCAGGAGCTCCCTGCGCTCGCCACAATGCTCTGTGTGCGAAGAAGCCGCTTCTTCGCCTCCGGGAGAATCGGCGAGCGGCAGCTTCCCAAAGGCGAAGATGCAAGCTGCAGCACGCAGGCACAGTGTGGGCAGCCTTCAGACTTCGAGAAAACAGTACTTTACCACTCTCCTGCCTTTTCCATGGTTATTCTATTGGAAAAGAACGAGTTTTGGACAACTACCTTTCATTCTTGCCAAACTCTTTGCAGACCCCCGTGCAAGCTTTAGAACAAGATTTTGGATGTTTTCTTTCCTGGCAGAGTTTCTCCTTGCAAGATATGGTGGAAAAGCTTTTTGCTGAGTGTAGAGCGGCAAGACACGCAGAAGACGCAGATACGCAGCTCTCCGAAGCTAAGTGCCGGTCCCGGGCTTCTTTCGGCACAAACCGCTCTCAGGAGCTCCCTGCGCTCGCCACAATGCTCTGTGTGCGAAGAAGCCGCTTCTTCGCCTCCGGGAGAATCGGCGAGCGGCAGCTTCCCAAAGGCGAAGATGCAAGCTGCAGCACGCAGGCACAGTGTGGGCAGCCTTCAGACTTAGAGAAAACAGTACTTTACCACTCTCCTGCCTTTTCCATGGTTATTCTATTGGAAAAGAACGAGTTTTGGACAACTACCTTTCATTCTTGCCAAACTCTTTGCAGACCCCCGTGCAAGCTTTAGAACAAGATTTTGGATGTTTTCTTTCCTGGCAGAGTTTCTCCTTGCAAGATATGGTGGAAAAGCTTTTTGCTGAGTGTAGAGCGGCAAGACACGCAGAAGACGCAGATACGCAGCTCTCCGAAGCTAAGTGCCGGTCCCGGGCTTCTTTCGGCACAAACCGCTCTCAGGAGCTCCCTGCGCTCGCCACAATGCTCTGTGTGCGAAGAAGCCGCTTCTTCGCCTCCGGGAGAATCGGCGAGCGGCAGCTTCCCAAAGGCGAAGATGCAAGCTGCAGCACACAGGCACAGTGTGGGCAGCCTTCAGACTTAGAGAAAACAGTACTTTACCACTCTCCTGCCTTTTCCATGGTTATTCTATTGGAAAAGAACGAGTTTTGGACAACTACCTTTCATTCTTGCCAAACTCTTTGCAGACCCCCGTGCAAGCTTTAGAACAAGATTTTGGATGTTTTCTTTCCTGGCAGAGTTTCTCCTTGCAAGATATGGTGGAAAAGCTTTTTGCTGAGTGTAGAGCGGCAAGACACGCAGAAGACGCAGATACGCAGCTCTCCGAAGCTAAGTGCCGGTCCCGGGCTTCTTTCGGCACAAACCGCTCTCAGGAGCTCCCTGCGCTCGCCACAATGCTCTGTGTGCGAAGAAGCCGCTTCTTCGCCTGCGGGAGAATCGGCGAGCGGCAGCTTCCCAAAGGCGAAGATGCAAGCTGCAGCACGCAGGCACAGTGTGGGCAGCCTTCAGACTTAGAGAAAACAGTACTTTACCACTCTCCTGCCTTTTCCATGGTTATTCTATTGGAAAAGAACGAGTTTTGGACAACTACCTTTCATTCTTGCCAAACTCTTTGCAGACCCCCGTGCAAGCTTTAGAACAAGATTTTGGATGTTTTCTTTCCTGGCAGAGTTTCTCCTTGCAAGATATGGTGGAAAAGCTTTTTGCTGAGTGTAGAGCGGCAAGACACGCAGAAGACGCAGATACGCAGCTCTCCGAAGCTAAGTGCCGGTCCCGGGCTTCTTTCGGCACAAACCGCTCTCAGGAGCTCCCTGCGCTCGCCACAATGCTCTGTGTGCGAAGAAGCCGCTTCTTCGCCTCCGGGAGAATCGGCGAGCGGCAGCTTCCCAAAGGCGAAGATGCAAGCTGCAGCACACAGGCACAGTGTGGGCAGCCTTCAGACTTAGAGAAAACAGTACTTTACCACTCTCCTGCCTTTTCCATGGTTATTCTATTGGAAAAGAACGAGTTTTGGACAACTACCTTTCATTCTTGCCAAACTCTTTGCAGACCCCCGTGCAAGCTTTAGAACAAGATTTTGGATGTTTTCTTTCCTGTCAGAGTTTCTCCTTGCAAGATATGGTGGAAAAGCTTTTTGCTGAGTGTAGAGCGGCAAGACACGCAGAAGACGCAGATACGCAGCTCTCCGAAGCTAAGTGCCGGTCCCGGGCTTCTTTCGGCACAAACCGCTCTCAGGAGCTCCCTGCGCTCGCCACAATGCTCTGTGTGCGAAGAAGCCGCTTCTTCGCCTCCGGGAGAATCGGCGAGCGGCAGCTTCCCAAAGGCGAAGATGCAAGCTGCAGCACACAGGCACAGTGTGGGCAGCCTTCAGACTTAGAGAAAACAGTACTTTACCACTCTCCTGCCTTTTCCATGGTTATTCTATTGGAAAAGAACGAGTTTTGGACAACTACCTTTCATTCTTGCCAAACTCTTTGCAGACCCCCGTGCAAGCTTTAGAACAAGATTTTGGATGTTTTCTTTCCTGTCAGAGTTTCTCCTTGCAAGATATGGTGGAAAAGCTTTTTACTGAGTGTAGAGCGGCAAGACACGCAGAAGACGCAGATACGCAGCTCTCCGAAGCTAAGTGCCGGTCCCGGGCTTCTTTCGGCACAAACCGCTCTCAGGAGCTCCCTGCGCTCGCCACAATGCTCTGTGTGCGAAGAAGCCGCTTCTTCGCCTCCGGGAGAATCGGCGAGCGGCAGCTTCCCAAAGGCGAAGATGCAAGCTGCAGCACACAGGCACAGTGTGGGCAGCCTTCAGACTTCGAGAAAACAGTACTTTACCACTCTCCTGCCTTTTCCATGGTTATTCTATTGGAAAAGAACGAGTTTTGGACAACTACCTTTCATTCTTGCCAAACTCTTTGCAGACCCCCGTGCAAGCTTTAGAACAAGATTTTGGATGTTTTCTTTCCTGGCAGAGTTTCTCCTTGCAAGATATGGTGGAAAAGCTTTTTGCTGAGTGTAGAGCGGCAAGACACGCAGAAGACGCAGATACGCAGCTCTCCGAAGCTAAGTGCCGGTCCCGGGCTTCTTTCGGCACAAACCGCTCTCAGGAGCTCCCTGCGCTCGCCACAATGCTCTGTGTGCGAAGAAGCCGCTTCTTCGCCTCCGGGAGAATCGGCGAGCGGCAGCTTCCCAAAGGCGAAGATGCAAGCTGCAGCACGCAGGCACAGTGTGGGCAGCCTTCAGACTTAGAGAAAACAGTACTTTACCACTCTCCTGCCTTTTCCATGGTTATTCTATTGGAAAAGAACGAGTTTTGGACAACTACCTTTCATTCTTGCCAAACGCTTTGCAGACCCCCTTGCAAGCTTTAGAACAAGATTTTGGATGTTTTCTTTCCTGGCAGAGTTTCTCCTTGCAAGATATGGTGGAAAAGCTTTTTGCTGAGTGTAGAGCGGCAAGACACGCAGAAGACGCAGATACGCAGCTCTCCGAAGCTAAGTGCCGGTCCCGGGCTTCTTTCGGCACAAACCGCTCTCAGGAGCTCCCTGCGCTCGCCACAATGCTCTGTGTGCGAAGAAGCCGCTTCTTCGCCTCCGGGAGAATCGGCGAGCGGCAGCTTCCCAAAGGCGAAGATGCAAGCTGCAGCACACAGGCACAGTGTGGGCAGCCTTCAGACTTCGAGAAAACAGTACTTTACCACTCTCCTGCCTTTTCCATGGTTATTCTATTGGAAAAGAACGAGTTTTGGACAACTACCTTTCATTCTTGCCAAACTCTTTGCAGACCCCCGTGCAAGCTTTAGAACAAGATTTTGGATGTTTTCTTTCCTGGCAGAGTTTCTCCTTGCAAGATATGGTGGAAAAGCTTTTTGCTGAGTGTAGAGCGGCAAGACACGCAGAAGACGCAGATACGCAGCTCTCCGAAGCTAAGTGCCGGTCCCGGGCTTCTTTCGGCACAAACCGCTCTCAGGAGCTCCCTGCGCTCGCCACAATGCTCTGTGTGCGAAGAAGCCGCTTCTTCGCCTCCTGGAGAATCGGCGAGCGGCAGCTTCCCAAAGGCGAAGATGCAAGCTGCAGCACGCAGGCACAGTGTGGGCAGCCTTCAGACTTAGAGAAAACAGTACTTTACCACTCTCCTGCCTTTTCCATGGTTATTCTATTGGAAAAGAACGAGTTTTGGACAACTACCTTTCATTCTTGCCAAACTCTTTGCAGACCCCCGTGCAAGCTTTAGAACAAGATTTTGGATGTTTTCTTTCCTGGCAGAGTTTCTCCTTGCAAGATATGGTGGAAAAGCTTTTTGCTGAGTGTAGAGCGGCAAGACACGCAGAAGACGCAGATACGCAGCTCTCCGAAGCTAAGTGCCGGTCCCGGGCTTCTTTCGGCACAAACCGCTCTCAGGAGCTCCCTGCGCTCGCCACAATGCTCTGTGTGCGAAGAAGCCGCTTCTTCGCCTCCGGGAGAATCGGCGAGCGGCAGCTTCCCAAAGGCGAAGATGCAAGCTGCAGCACACAGGCACAGTGTGGGCAGCCTTCAGACTTAGAGAAAACAGTACTTTACCACTCTCCTGCCTTTTCCATGGTTATTCTATTGGAAAAGAACGAGTTTTGGACAACTACCTTTCATTCTTGCCAAACTCTTTGCAGACCCCCGTGCAAGCTTTAGAACAAGATTTTGGATGTTTTCTTTCCTGGCAGAGTTTCTCCTTGCAAGATATGGTGGAAAAGCTTTTTACTGAGTGTAGAGCGGCAAGACACGCAGAAGACGCAGATACGCAGCTCTCCGAAGCTAAGTGCCGGTCCCGGGCTTCTTTCGGCACAAACCGCTCTCAGGAGCTCCCTGCGCTCGCCACAATGCTCTGTGTGCGAAGAAGCCGCTTCTTCGCCTCCGGGAGAATCGGCGAGCGGCAGCTTCCCAAAGGCGAAGATGCAAGCTGCAGCACACAGGCACAGTGTGGGCAGCCTTCAGACTTAGAGAAAACAGTACTTTACCACTCTCCTGCCTTTTCCATGGTTATTCTATTGGAAAAGAACGAGTTTTGGACAACTACCTTTCATTCTTGCCAAACTCTTTGCAGACCCCCGTGCAAGCTTTAGAACAAGATTTTGGATGTTTTCTTTCCTGGCAGAGTTTCTCCTTGCAAGATATGGTGGAAAAGCTTTTTGCTGAGTGTAGAGCGGCAAGACACGCAGAAGACGCAGATACGCAGCTCTCCGAAGCTAAGTGCCGGTCCCGGGCTTCTTTCGGCACAAACCGCTCTCAGGAGCTCCCTGCGCTCGCCACAATGCTCTGTGTGCGAAGAAGCCGCTTCTTCGCCTCCGGGAGAATCGGCGAGCGGCAGCTTCCCAAAGGCGAAGATGCAAGCTGCAGCACGCAGGCACAGTGTGGGCAGCCTTCAGACTTAGAGAAAACAGTACTTTACCACTCTCCTGCCTTTTCCATGGTTATTCTATTGGAAAAGAACGAGTTTTGGACAACTACCTTTCATTCTTGCCAAACGCTTTGCAGACCCCCTTGCAAGCTTTAGAACAAGATTTTGGATGTTTTCTTTCCTGGCAGAGTTTCTCCTTGCAAGATATGGTGGAAAAGCTTTTTGCTGAGTGTAGAGCGGCAAGACACGCAGAAGACGCAGATACGCAGCTCTCCGAAGCTAAGTGCCGGTCCCGGGCTTCTTTCGGCACAAACCGCTCTCAGGAGCTCCCTGCGCTCGCCACAATGCTCTGTGTGCGAAGAAGCCGCTTCTTCGCCTCCGGGAGAATCGGCGAGCGGCAGCTTCCCAAAGGCGAAGATGCAAGCTGCAGCACACAGGCACAGTGTGGGCAGCCTTCAGACTTAGAGAAAACAGTACTTTACCACTCTCCTGCCTTTTCCATGGTTATTCTATTGGAAAAGAACGAGTTTTGGACAACTACCTTTCATTCTTGCCAAACTCTTTGCAGACCCCCGTGCAAGCTTTAGAAGAAGATTTTGGATGTTTTCTTTCCTGGCAGAGTTTCTCCTTGCAAGATATGGTGGAAAAGCTTTTTGCTGAGTGTAGAGCGGCAAGACACGCAGAAGACGCAGATACGCAGCTCTCCGAAGCTAAGTGCCGGTCCCGGGCTTCTTTCGGCACAAACCGCTCTCAGGAGCTCCCTGCGCTCGCCACAATGCTCTGTGTGCGAAGAAGCCGCTTCTTCGCCTCCGGGAGAATCGGCGAGCGGCAGCTTCCCAAAGGCGAAGATGCAAGCTGCAGCACGCAGGCACAGTGTGGGCAGCCTTCAGACTTCGAGAAAACAGTACTTTACCACTCTCCTGCCTTTTCCATGGTTATTCTATTGGAAAAGAACGAGTTTTGGACAACTACCTTTCATTCTTGCCAAACGCTTTGCAGACCCCCTTGCAAGCTTTAGAACAAGATTTTGGATGTTTTCTTTCCTGGCAGAGTTTCTCCTTGCAAGATATGGTGGAAAAGCTTTTTGCTGAGTGTAGAGCGGCAAGACACGCAGAAGACGCAGATACGCAGCTCTCCGAAGCTAAGTGCCGGTCCCGGGCTTCTTTCGGCACAAACCGCTCTCAGGAGCTCCCTGCGCTCGCCACAATGCTCTGTGTGCGAAGAAGCCGCTTCTTCGCCTCCGGGAGAATCGGCGAGCGGCAGCTTCCCAAAGGCGAAGATGCAAGCTGCAGCACGCAGGCACAGTGTGGGCAGCCTTCAGACTTAGAGAAAACAGTACTTTACCACTCTCCTGCCTTTTCCATGGTTATTCTATTGGAAAAGAACGAGTTTTGGACAACTACCTTTCATTCTTGCCAAACTCTTTGCAGACCCCCGTGCAAGCTTTAGAACAAGATTTTGGATGTTTTCTTTCCTGGCAGAGTTTCTCCTTGCAAGATATGGTGGAAAGGCTTTTTACTGAGTGTAGAGCGGCAAGACACGCAGAAGACGCAGATACGCAGCTCTCCGAAGCTAAGTGCCGGTCCCGGGCTTCTTTCGGCACAAACCGCTCTCAGGAGCTCCCTGCGCTCGCCACAATGCTCTGTGTGCGAAGAAGCCGCTTCTTCGCCTCCGGGAGAATCGGCGAGCGGCAGCTTCCCAAAGGCGAAGATGCAAGCTGCAGCACACAGGCACAGTGTGGGCAGCCTTCAGACTTCGAGAAAACAGTACTTTACCACTCTCCTGCCTTTTCCATGGTTATTCTATTGGAAAAGAACGAGTTTTGGACAACTACCTTTCATTCTTGCCAAACTCTTTGCAGACCCCCGTGCAAGCTTTAGAAGAAGATTTTGGATGTTTTCTTTCCTGGCAGAGTTTCTCCTTGCAAGATATGGTGGAAAAGCTTTTTGCTGAGTGTAGAGCGGCAAGACACGCAGAAGACGCAGATACGCAGCTCTCCGAAGCTAAGTGCCGGTCCCGGGCTTCTTTCGGCACAAACCGCTCTCAGGAGCTCCCTGCGCTCGCCACAATGCTCTGTGTGCGAAGAAGCCGCTTCTTCGCCTCCGGGAGAATCGGCGAGCGGCAGCTTGCCAAAGGCGAAGATGCAAGCTGCAGCACGCAGGCACAGTGTGGGCAGCCTTCAGACTTCGAGAAAACAGTACTTTACCACTCTCCTGCCTTTTCCATGGTTATTCTATTGGAAAAGAACGAGTTTTGGACAACTACCTTTCATTCTTGCCAAACGCTTTGCAGACCCCCTTGCAAGCTTTAGAACAAGATTTTGGATGTTTTCTTTCCTGGCAGAGTTTCTCCTTGCAAGATATGGTGGAAAAGCTTTTTGCTGAGTGTAGAGCGGCAAGACACGCAGAAGACGCAGATACGCAGCTCTCCGAAGCTAAGTGCCGGTCCCGGGCTTCTTTCGGCACAAACCGCTCTCAGGAGCTCCCTGCGCTCGCCACAATGCTCTGTGTGCGAAGAAGCCGCTTCTTCGCCTCCGGGAGAATCGGCGAGCGGCAGCTTCCCAAAGGCGAAGATGCAAGCTGCAGCACGCAGGCACAGTGTGGGCAGCCTTCAGACTTCGAGAAAACAGTACTTTACCACTCTCCTGCCTTTTCCATGGTTATTCTATTGGAAAAGAACGAGTTTTGGACAACTACCTTTCATTCTTGCCAAACTCTTTGCAGACCCCCGTGCAAGCTTTAGAACAAGATTTTGGATGATTTCTTTCCTGGCAGAGTTTCTCCTTGCAAGATATGGTGGAAAAGCTTTTTGCTGAGTGTAGAGCGGCAAGACACGCAGAAGACGCAGATACGCAGCTCTCCGAAGCTAAGTGCCGGTCCCGGGCTTCTTTCGGCACAAACCGCTCTCAGGAGCTCCCTGCGCTCGCCACAATGCTCTGTGTGCGAAGAAGCCGCTTCTTCGCCTCCGGGAGAATCGGCGAGCGGCAGCTTCCCAAAGGCGAAGATGCAAGCTGCAGCACACAGGCACAGTGTGGGCAGCCTTCAGACTTAGAGAAAACAGTACTTTACCACTCTCCTGCCTTTTCCATGGTTATTCTATTGGAAAAGAACGAGTTTTGGACAACTAACTTTCATTCTTGCCAAACGCTTTGCAGACCCCCTTGCAAGCTTTAGAACAAGATTTTGGATGTTTTCTTTCCTGGCAGAGTTTCTCCTTGCAAGATATGGTGGAAAAGCTTTTTGCTGAGTGTAGAGCGGCAAGACACGCAGAAGACGCAGATACGCAGCTCTCCGAAGCTAAGTGCCGGTCCCGGGCTTCTTTCGGCACAAACCGCTCTCAGGAGCTCCCTGCGCTCGCCACAATGCTCTGTGTGCGAAGAAGCCGCTTCTTCGCCTCCGGGAGAATCGGCGAGCGGCAGCTTCCCAAAGGCGAAGATGCAAGCTGCAGCACACAGGCACAGTGTGGGCAGCCTTCAGACTTCGAGAAAACAGTACTTTACCACTCTCCTGCCTTTTCCATGGTTATTCTATTGGAAAAGAACGAGTTTTGGACAACTACCTTTCATTCTTGCCAAACTCTTTGCAGACCCCCGTGCAAGCTTTAGAACAAGATTTTGGATGTTTTCTTTCCTGGCAGAGTTTCTCCTTGCAAGATATGGTGGAAAAGCTTTTTACTGAGTGTAGAGCGGCAAGACACGCAGAAGACGCAGATACGCAGCTCTCCGAAGCTAAGTGCCGGTCCCGGGCTTCTTTCGGCACAAACCGCTCTCAGGAGCTCCCTGCGCTCGCCACAATGCTCTGTGTGCGAAGAAGCCGCTTCTTCGCCTCCGGGAGAATCGGCGAGCGGCAGCTTCCCAAAGGCGAAGATGCAAGCTGCAGCACACAGGCACAGTGTGGGCAGCCTTCAGACTTCGAGAAAACAGTACTTTACCACTCTCCTGCCTTTTCCATGGTTATTCTATTGGAAAAGAACGAGTTTTGGACAACTACCTTTCATTCTTGCCAAACTCTTTGCAGACCCCCGTGCAAGCTTTAGAAGAAGATTTTGGATGTTTTCTTTCCTGTCAGAGTTTCTCCTTGCAAGATATGGTGGAAAAGCTTTTTGCTGAGTGTAGAGCGGCAAGACACGCAGAAGACGCAGATACGCAGCTCTCCGAAGCTAAGTGCCGGTCCCGGGCTTCTTTCGGCACAAACCGCTCTCAGGAGCTCCCTGCGCTCGCCACAATGCTCTGTGTGCGAAGAAGCCGCTTCTTCGCCTCCGGGAGAATCGGCGAGCGGCAGCTTCCCAAAGGCGAAGATGCAAGCTGCAGCACGCAGGCACAGTGTGGGCAGCCTTCAGACTTAGAGAAAACAGTACTTTACCACTCTCCTGCCTTTTCCATGGTTATTCTATTGGAAAAGAACGAGTTTTGGACAACTACCTTTCATTCTTGCCAAACTCTTTGCAGACCCCCGTGCAAGCTTTAGAACAAGATTTTGGATGTTTTCTTTCCTGGCAGAGTTTCTCCTTGCAAGATATGGTGGAAAAGCTTTTTGCTGAGTGTAGAGCGGCAAGACACGCAGAAGACGCAGATACGCAGCTCTCCGAAGCTAAGTGCCGGTCCCGGGCTTCTTTCGGCACAAACCGCTCTCAGGAGCTCCCTGCGCTCGCCACAATGCTCTGTGTGCGAAGAAGCCGCTTCTTCGCCTGCGGGAGAATCGGCGAGCGGCAGCTTCCCAAAGGCGAAGATGCAAGCTGCAGCACACAGGCACAGTGTGGGCAGCCTTCAGACTTCGAGAAAACAGTACTTTACCACTCTCCTGCCTTTTCCATGGTTATTCTATTGGAAAAGAACGAGTTTTGGACAACTACCTTTCATTCTTGCCAAACTCTTTGCAGACCCCCGTGCAAGCTTTAGAACAAGATTTTGGATGTTTTCTTTCCTGGCAGAGTTTCTCCTTGCAAGATATGGTGGAAAAGCTTTTGGCTGAGTGTAGAGCGGCAAGACACGCAGAAGACGCAGATACGCAGCTCTCCGAAGCTAAGTGCCGGTCCCGGGCTTCTTTCGGCACAAACCGCTCTCAGGAGCTCCCTGCGCTCGCCACAATGCTCTGTGTGCGAAGAAGCCGCTTCTTCGCCTCCGGGAGAATCGGCGAGCGGCAGCTTCCCAAAGGCGAAGATGCAAGCTGCAGCACACAGGCACAGTGTGGGCAGCCTTCAGACTTAGAGAAAACAGTACTTTACCACTCTCCTGCCTTTTCCATGGTTATTCTATTGGAAAAGAACGAGTTTTGGACAACTACCTTTCATTCTTGCCAAACTCTTTGCAGACCCCCGTGCAAGCTTTAGAACAAGATTTTGGATGTTTTCTTTCCTGGCAGAGTTTCTCCTTGCAAGATATGGTGGAAAAGCTTTTTGCTGAGTGTAGAGCGGCAAGACACGCAGAAGACGCAGATACGCAGCTCTCCGAAGCTAAGTGCCGGTCCCGGGCTTCTTTCGGCACAAACCGCTCTCAGGAGCTCCCTGCGCTCGCCACAATGCTCTGTGTGCGAAGAAGCCGCTTCTTCGCCTCCGGGAGAATCGGCGAGCGGCAGCTTCCCAAAGGCGAAGATGCAAGCTGCAGCACACAGGCACAGTGTGGGCAGCCTTCAGACTTAGAGAAAACAGTACTTTACCACTCTCCTGCCTTTTCCATGGTTATTCTATTGGAAAAGAACGAGTTTTGGACAACTACCTTTCATTCTTGCCAAACTCTTTGCAGACCCCCGTGCAAGCTTTAGAACAAGATTTTGGATGTTTTCTTTCCTGGCAGAGTTTCTCCTTGCAAGATATGGTGGAAAAGCTTTTTGCTGAGTGTAGAGCGGCAAGACACGCAGAAGACGCAGATACGCAGCTCTCCGAAGCTAAGTGCCGGTCCCGGGCTTCTTTCGGCACAAACCGCTCTCAGGAGCTCCCTGCGCTCGCCACAATGCTCTGTGTGCGAAGAAGCCGCTTCTTCGCCTCCGGGAGAATCGGCGAGCGGCAGCTTCCCAAAGGCGAAGATGCAAGCTGCAGCACGCAGGCACAGTGTGGGCAGCCTTCAGACTTAGAGAAAACAGTACTTTACCACTCTCCTGCCTTTTCCATGGTTATTCTATTGGAAAAGAACGAGTTTTGGACAACTACCTTTCATTCTTGCCAAACGCTTTGCAGACCCCCTTGCAAGCTTTAGAACAAGATTTTGGATGTTTTCTTTCCTGGCAGAGTTTCTCCTTGCAAGATATGGTGGAAAAGCTTTTTGCTGAGTGTAGAGCGGCAAGACACGCAGAAGACGCAGATACGCAGCTCTCCGAAGCTAAGTGCCGGTCCCGGGCTTCTTTCGGCACAAACCGCTCTCAGGAGCTCCCTGCGCTCGCCACAATGCTCTGTGTGCGAAGAAGCCGCTTCTTCGCCTCCGGGAGAATCGGCGAGCGGCAGCTTCCCAAAGGCGAAGATGCAAGCTGCAGCACACAGGCACAGTGTGGGCAGCCTTCAGACTTCGAGAAAACAGTACTTTACCACTCTCCTGCCTTTTCCATGGTTATTCTATTGGAAAAGAACGAGTTTTGGACAACTACCTTTCATTCTTGCCAAACTCTTTGCAGACCCCCGTGCAAGCTTTAGAACAAGATTTTGGATGTTTTCTTTCCTGGCAGAGTTTCTCCTTGCAAGATATGGTGGAAAAGCTTTTTGCTGAGTGTAGAGCGGCAAGACACGCAGAAGACGCAGATACGCAGCTCTCCGAAGCTAAGTGCCGGTCCCGGGCTTCTTTAGGCACAAACCGCTCTCAGGAGCTCCCTGCGCTCGCCACAATGCTCTGTGTGCGAAGAAGCCGCTTCTTCGCCTCCGGGAGAATCGGCGAGCGGCAGCTTCCCAAAGGCGAAGATGCAAGCTGCAGCACGCAGGCACAGTGTGGGCAGCCTTCAGACTTAGAGAAAACAGTACTTTACCACTCTCCTGCCTTTTCCATGGTTATTCTATTGGAAAAGAACGAGTTTTGGACAACTAACTTTCATTCTTGCCAAACGCTTTGCAGACCCCCTTGCAAGCTTTAGAACAAGATTTTGGATGTTTTCTTTCCTGGCAGAGTTTCTCCTTGCAAGATATGGTGGAAAAGCTTTTTGCTGAGTGTAGAGCGGCAAGACACGCAGAAGACGCAGATACGCAGCTCTCCGAAGCTAAGTGCCGGTCCCGGGCTTCTTTCGGCACAAACCGCTCTCAGGAGCTCCCTGCGCTCGCCACAATGCTCTGTGTGCGAAGAAGCCGCTTCTTCGCCTGCGGGAGAATCGGCGAGCGGCAGCTTCCCAAAGGCGAAGATGCAAGCTGCAGCACGCAGGCACAGTGTGGGCAGCCTTCAGACTTAGAGAAAACAGTACTTTACCACTCTCCTGCCTTTTCCATGGTTATTCTATTGGAAAAGAACGAGTTTTGGACAACTACCTTTCATTCTTGCCAAACTCTTTGCAGACCCCCGTGCAAGCTTTAGAACAAGATTTTGGATGTTTTCTTTCCTGGCAGAGTTTCTCCTTGCAAGATATGGTGGAAAAGCTTTTTGCTGAGTGTAGAGCGGCAAGACACGCAGAAGACGCAGATACGCAGCTCTCCGAAGCTAAGTGCCGGTCCCGGGCTTCTTTCGGCACAAACCGCTCTCAGGAGCTCCCTGCGCTCGCCACAATGCTCTGTGTGCGAAGAAGCCGCTTCTTCGCCTCCGGGAGAATCGGCGAGCGGCAGCTTCCCAAAGGCGAAGATGCAAGCTGCAGCACACAGGCACAGTGTGGGCAGCCTTCAGACTTAGAGAAAACAGTACTTTACCACTCTCCTGCCTTTTCCATGGTTATTCTATTGGAAAAGAACGAGTTTTGGACAACTACCTTTCATTCTTGCCAAACTCTTTGCAGACCCCCGTGCAAGCTTTAGAACAAGATTTTGGATGTTTTCTTTCCTGGCAGAGTTTCTCCTTGCAAGATATGGTGGAAAAGCTTTTTGCTGAGTGTAGAGCGGCAAGACACGCAGAAGACGCAGATACGCAGCTCTCCGAAGCTAAGTGCCGGTCCCGGGCTTCTTTCGGCACAAACCGCTCTCAGGAGCTCCCTGCGCTCGCCACAATGCTCTGTGTGCGAAGAAGCCGCTTCTTCGCCTCCGGGAGAATCGGCGAGCGGCAGCTTCCCAAAGGCGAAGATGCAAGCTGCAGCACACAGGCACAGTGTGGGCAGCCTTCAGACTTAGAGAAAACAGTACTTTACCACTCTCCTGCCTTTTCCATGGTTATTCTATTGGAAAAGAACGAGTTTTGGACAACTACCTTTCATTCTTGCCAAACTCTTTGCAGACCCCCGTGCAAGCTTTAGAACAAGATTTTGGATGTTTTCTTTCCTGTCAGAGTTTCTCCTTGCAAGATATGGTGGAAAAGCTTTTTACTGAGTGTAGAGCGGCAAGACACGCAGAAGACGCAGATACGCAGCTCTCCGAAGCTAAGTGCCGGTCCCGGGCTTCTTTCGGCACAAACCGCTCTCAGGAGCTCCCTGCGCTCGCCACAATGCTCTGTGTGCGAAGAAGCCGCTTCTTCGCCTCCGGGAGAATCGGCGAGCGGCAGCTTCCCAAAGGCGAAGATGCAAGCTGCAGCACACAGGCACAGTGTGGGCAGCCTTCAGACTTCGAGAAAACAGTACTTTACCACTCTCCTGCCTTTTCCATGGTTATTCTATTGGAAAAGAACGAGTTTTGGACAACTACCTTTCATTCTTGCCAAACTCTTTGCAGACCCCCGTGCAAGCTTTAGAACAAGATTTTGGATGTTTTCTTTCCTGGCAGAGTTTCTCCTTGCAAGATATGGTGGAAAAGCTTTTTGCTGAGTGTAGAGCGGCAAGACACGCAGAAGACGCAGATACGCAGCTCTCCGAAGCTAAGTGCCGGTCCCGGGCTTCTTTCGGCACAAACCGCTCTCAGGAGCTCCCTGCGCTCGCCACAATGCTCTGTGTGCGAAGAAGCCGCTTCTTCGCCTCCGGGAGAATCGGCGAGCGGCAGCTTCCCAAAGGCGAAGATGCAAGCTGCAGCACGCAGGCACAGTGTGGGCAGCCTTCAGACTTAGAGAAAACAGTACTTTACCACTCTCCTGCCTTTTCCATGGTTATTCTATTGGAAAAGAACGAGTTTTGGACAACTACCTTTCATTCTTGCCAAACGCTTTGCAGACCCCCTTGCAAGCTTTAGAACAAGATTTTGGATGTTTTCTTTCCTGGCAGAGTTTCTCCTTGCAAGATATGGTGGAAAAGCTTTTTGCTGAGTGTAGAGCGGCAAGACACGCAGAAGACGCAGATACGCAGCTCTCCGAAGCTAAGTGCCGGTCCCGGGCTTCTTTCGGCACAAACCGCTCTCAGGAGCTCCCTGCGCTCGCCACAATGCTCTGTGTGCGAAGAAGCCGCTTCTTCGCCTCCGGGAGAATCGGCGAGCGGCAGCTTCCCAAAGGCGAAGATGCAAGCTGCAGCACACAGGCACAGTGTGGGCAGCCTTCAGACTTCGAGAAAACAGTACTTTACCACTCTCCTGCCTTTTCCATGGTTATTCTATTGGAAAAGAACGAGTTTTGGACAACTACCTTTCATTCTTGCCAAACTCTTTGCAGACCCCCGTGCAAGCTTTAGAACAAGATTTTGGATGTTTTCTTTCCTGGCAGAGTTTCTCCTTGCAAGATATGGTGGAAAAGCTTTTTGCTGAGTGTAGAGCGGCAAGACACGCAGAAGACGCAGATACGCAGCTCTCCGAAGCTAAGTGCCGGTCCCGGGCTTCTTTCGGCACAAACCGCTCTCAGGAGCTCCCTGCGCTCGCCACAATGCTCTGTGTGCGAAGAAGCCGCTTCTTCGCCTCCTGGAGAATCGGCGAGCGGCAGCTTCCCAAAGGCGAAGATGCAAGCTGCAGCACGCAGGCACAGTGTGGGCAGCCTTCAGACTTAGAGAAAACAGTACTTTACCACTCTCCTGCCTTTTTCATGGTTATTCTATTGGAAAAGAACGAGTTTTGGACAACTACCTTTCATTCTTGCCAAACTCTTTGCAGACCCCCGTGCAAGCTTTAGAACAAGATTTTGGATGTTTTCTTTCCTGGCAGAGTTTCTCCTTGCAAGATATGGTGGAAAAGCTTTTTGCTGAGTGTAGAGCGGCAAGACACGCAGAAGACGCAGATACGCAGCTCTCCGAAGCTAAGTGCCGGTCCCGGGCTTCTTTCGGCACAAACCGCTCTCAGGAGCTCCCTGCGCTCGCCACAATGCTCTGTGTGCGAAGAAGCCGCTTCTTCGCCTCCGGGAGAATCGGCGAGCGGCAGCTTCCCAAAGGCGAAGATGCAAGCTGCAGCACACAGGCACAGTGTGGGCAGCCTTCAGACTTCGAGAAAACAGTACTTTACCACTCTCCTGCCTTTTCCATGGTTATTCTATTGGAAAAGAACGAGTTTTGGACAACTACCTTTCATTCTTGCCAAACTCTTTGCAGACCCCCGTGCAAGCTTTAGAACAAGATTTTGGATGTTTTCTTTCCTGGCAGAGTTTCTCCTTGCAAGATATGGTGGAAAAGCTTTTTGCTGAGTGTAGAGCGGCAAGACACGCAGAAGACGCAGATACGCAGCTCTCCGAAGCTAAGTGCCGGTCCCGGGCTTCTTTCGGCACAAACCGCTCTCAGGAGCTCCCTGCGCTCGCCACAATGCTCTGTGTGCGAAGAAGCCGCTTCTTCGCCTCCGGGAGAATCGGCGAGCGGCAGCTTCCCAAAGGCGAAGATGCAAGCTGCAGCACACAGGCACAGTGTGGGCAGCCTTCAGACTTAGAGAAAACAGTACTTTACCACTCTCCTGCCTTTTCCATGGTTATTCTATTGGAAAAGAACGAGTTTTGGACAACTACCTTTCATTCTTGCCAAACTCTTTGCAGACCCCCGTGCAAGCTTTAGAACAAGATTTTGGATGTTTTCTTTCCTGGCAGAGTTTCTCCTTGCAAGATATGGTGGAAAAGCTTTTTACTGAGTGTAGAGCGGCAAGACACGCAGAAGACGCAGATACGCAGCTCTCCGAAGCTAAGTGCCGGTCCCGGGCTTCTTTCGGCACAAACCGCTCTCAGGAGCTCCCTGCGCTCGCCACAATGCTCTGTGTGCGAAGAAGCCGCTTCTTCGCCTCCGGGAGAATCGGCGAGCGGCAGCTTCCCAAAGGCGAAGATGCAAGCTGCAGCACACAGGCACAGTGTGGGCAGCCTTCAGACTTCGAGAAAACAGTACTTTACCACTCTCCTGCCTTTTCCATGGTTATTCTATTGGAAAAGAACGAGTTTTGGACAACTACCTTTCATTCTTGCCAAACTCTTTGCAGACCCCCGTGCAAGCTTTAGAACAAGATTTTGGATGTTTTCTTTCCTGGCAGAGTTTCTCCTTGCAAGATATGGTGGAAAAGCTTTTTGCTGAGTGTAGAGCGGCAAGACACGCAGAAGACGCAGATACGCAGCTCTCCGAAGCTAAGTGCCGGTCCCGGGCTTCTTTCGGCACAAACCGCTCTCAGGAGCTCCCTGCGCTCGCCACAATGCTCTGTGTGCGAAGAAGCCGCTTCTTCGCCTCCGGGAGAATCGGCGAGCGGCAGCTTCCCAAAGGCGAAGATGCAAGCTGCAGCACGCAGGCACAGTGTGGGCAGCCTTCAGACTTAGAGAAAACAGTACTTTACCACTCTCCTGCCTTTTCCATGGTTATTCTATTGGAAAAGAACGAGTTTTGGACAACTACCTTTCATTCTTGCCAAACGCTTTGCAGACCCCCTTGCAAGCTTTAGAACAAGATTTTGGATGTTTTCTTTCCTGGCAGAGTTTCTCCTTGCAAGATATGGTGGAAAAGCTTTTTGCTGAGTGTAGAGCGGCAAGACACGCAGAAGACGCAGATAAGCAGCTCTCCGAAGCTAAGTGCCGGTCCCGGGCTTCTTTCGGCACAAACCGCTCTCAGGAGCTCCCTGCGCTCGCCACAATGCTCTGTGTGCGAAGAAGCCGCTTCTTCGCCTCCGGGAGAATCGGCGAGCGGCAGCTTCCCAAAGGCGAAGATGCAAGCTGCAGCACACAGGCACAGTGTGGGCAGCCTTCAGACTTCGAGAAAACAGTACTTTACCACTCTCCTGCCTTTTCCATGGTTATTCTATTGGAAAAGAACGAGTTTTGGACAACTACCTTTCATTCTTGCCAAACTCTTTGCAGACCCCCGTGCAAGCTTTAGAAGAAGATTTTGGATGTTTTCTTTCCTGGCAGAGTTTCTCCTTGCAAGATATGGTGGAAAAGCTTTTTGCTGAGTGTAGAGCGGCAAGACACGCAGAAGACGCAGATACGCAGCTCTCCGAAGCTAAGTGCCGGTCCCGGGCTTCTTTCGGCACAAACCGCTCTCAGGAGCTCCCTGCGCTCGCCACAATGCTCTGTGTGCGAAGAAGCCGCTTCTTCGCCTCCGGGAGAATCGGCGAGCGGCAGCTTGCCAAAGGCGAAGATGCAAGCTGCAGCACGCAGGCACAGTGTGGGCAGCCTTCAGACTTCGAGAAAACAGTACTTTACCACTCTCCTGCCTTTTCCATGGTTATTCTATTGGAAAAGAACGAGTTTTGGACAACTACCTTTCATTCTTGCCAAACGCTTTGCAGACCCCCTTGCAAGCTTTAGAACAAGATTTTGGATGTTTTCTTTCCTGGCAGAGTTTCTCCTTGCAAGATATGGTGGAAAAGCTTTTTGCTGAGTGTAGAGCGGCAAGACACGCAGAAGACGCAGATACGCAGCTCTCCGAAGCTAAGTGCCGGTCCCGGGCTTCTTTCGGCACAAACCGCTCTCAGGAGCTCCCTGCGCTCGCCACAATGCTCTGTGTGCGAAGAAGCCGCTTCTTCGCCTCCGGGAGAATCGGCGAGCGGCAGCTTCCCAAAGGCGAAGATGCAAGCTGCAGCACGCAGGCACAGTGTGGGCAGCCTTCAGACTTAGAGAAAACAGTACTTTACCACTCTCCTGCCTTTTCCATGGTTATTCTATTGGAAAAGAACGAGTTTTGGACAACTACCTTTCATTCTTGCCAAACTCTTTGCAGACCCCCGTGCAAGCTTTAGAACAAGATTTTGGATGTTTTCTTTCCTGGCAGAGTTTCTCCTTGCAAGATATGGTGGAAAAGCTTTTTGCTGAGTGTAGAGCGGCAAGACACGCAGAAGACGCAGATACGCAGCTCTCCGAAGCTAAGTGCCGGTCCCGGGCTTCTTTCGGCACAAACCGCTCTCAGGAGCTCCCTGCGCTCGCCACAATGCTCTGTGTGCGAAGAAGCCGCTTCTTCGCCTCCGGGAGAATCGGCGAGCGGCAGCTTCCCAAAGGCGAAGATGCAAGCTGCAGCACACAGGCACAGTGTGGGCAGCCTTCAGACTTCGAGAAAACAGTACTTTACCACTCTCCTGCCTTTTCCATGGTTATTCTATTGGAAAAGAACGAGTTTTGGACAACTACCTTTCATTCTTGCCAAACTCTTTGCAGACCCCCGTGCAAGCTTTAGAACAAGATTTTGGATGTTTTCTTTCCTGGCAGAGTTTCTCCTTGCAAGATATGGTGGAAAAGCTTTTTGCTGAGTGTAGAGCGGCAAGACACGCAGAAGACGCAGATACGCAGCTCTCCGAAGCTAAGTGCCGGTCCCGGGCTTCTTTCGGCACAAACCGCTCTCAGGAGCTCCCTGCGCTCGCCACAATGCTCTGTGTGCGAAGAAGCCGCTTCTTCGCCTCCGGGAGAATCGGCGAGCGGCAGCTTCCCAAAGGCGAAGATGCAAGCTGCAGCACGCAGGCACAGTGTGGGCAGCCTTCAGACTTAGAGAAAACAGTACTTTACCACTCTCCTGCCTTTTCCATGGTTATTCTATTGGAAAAGAACGAGTTTTGGACAACTACCTTTCATTCTTGCCAAACGCTTTGCAGACCCCCTTGCAAGCTTTAGAACAAGATTTTGGATGTTTTCTTTCCTGGCAGAGTTTCTCCTTGCAAGATATGGTGGAAAAGCTTTTTGCTGAGTGTAGAGCGGCAAGACACGCAGAAGACGCAGATACGCAGCTCTCCGAAGCTAAGTGCCGGTCCCGGGCTTCTTTCGGCACAAACCGCTCTCAGGAGCTCCCTGCGCTCGCCACAATGCTCTGTGTGCGAAGAAGCCGCTTCTTCGCCTCCGGGAGAATCGGCGAGCGGCAGCTTCCCAAAGGCGAAGATGCAAGCTGCAGCACACAGGCACAGTGTGGGCAGCCTTCAGACTTAGAGAAAACAGTACTTTACCACTCTCCTGCCTTTTCCATGGTTATTCTATTGGAAAAGAACGAGTTTTGGACAACTACCTTTCATTCTTGCCAAACTCTTTGCAGACCCCCGTGCAAGCTTTAGAAGAAGATTTTGGATGTTTTCTTTCCTGGCAGAGTTTCTCCTTGCAAGATATGGTGGAAAAGCTTTTTGCTGAGTGTAGAGCGGCAAGACACGCAGAAGACGCAGATACGCAGCTCTCCGAAGCTAAGTGCCGGTCCCGGGCTTCTTTCGGCACAAACCGCTCTCAGGAGCTCCCTGCGCTCGCCACAATGCTCTGTGTGCGAAGAAGCCGCTTCTTCGCCTCCGGGAGAATCGGCGAGCGGCAGCTTGCCAAAGGCGAAGATGCAAGCTGCAGCACGCAGGCACAGTGTGGGCAGCCTTCAGACTTCGAGAAAACAGTACTTTACCACTCTCCTGCCTTTTCCATGGTTATTCTATTGGAAAAGAACGAGTTTTGGACAACTACCTTTCATTCTTGCCAAACTCTTTGCAGACCCCCGTGCAAGCTTTAGAACAAGATTTTGGATGTTTTCTTTCCTGGCAGAGTTTCTCCTTGCAAGATATGGTGGAAAAGCTTTTTGCTGAGTGTAGAGCGGCAAGACACGCAGAAGACGCAGATACGCAGCTCTCCGAAGCTAAGTGCCGGTCCCGGGCTTCTTTCGGCACAAACCGCTCTCAGGAGCTCCCTGCGCTCGCCACAATGCTCTGTGTGCGAAGAAGCCGCTTCTTCGCCTCCGGGAGAATCGGCGAGCGGCAGCTTCCCAAAGGCGAAGATGCAAGCTGCAGCACACAGGCACAGTGTGGGCAGCCTTCAGACTTCGAGAAAACAGTACTTTACCACTCTCCTGCCTTTTCCATGGTTATTCTATTGGAAAAGAACGAGTTTTGGACAACTACCTTTCATTCTTGCCAAACTCTTTGCAGACCCCCGTGCAAGCTTTAGAACAAGATTTTGGATGTTTTCTTTCCTGGCAGAGTTTCTCCTTGCAAGATATGGTGGAAAAGCTTTTTGCTGAGTGTAGAGCGGCAAGACACGCAGAAGACGCAGATACGCAGCTCTCCGAAGCTAAGTGCCGGTCCCGGGCTTCTTTCGGCACAAACCGCTCTCAGGAGCTCCCTGCGCTCGCCACAATGCTCTGTGTGCGAAGAAGCCGCTTCTTCGCCTCCGGGAGAATCGGCGAGCGGCAGCTTCCCAAAGGCGAAGATGCAAGCTGCAGCACGCAGGCACAGTGTGGGCAGCCTTCAGACTTCGAGAAAACAGTACTTTACCACTCTCCTGCCTTTTCCATGGTTATTCTATTGGAAAAGAACGAGTTTTGGACAACTACCTTTCATTCTTGCCAAACTCTTTGCAGACCCCCGTGCAAGCTTTAGAACAAGATTTTGGATGTTTTCTTTCCTGGCAGAGTTTCTCCTTGCAAGATATGGTGGAAAAGCTTTTTGCTGAGTGTAGAGCGGCAAGACACGCAGAAGACGCAGATACGCAGCTCTCCGAAGCTAAGTGCCGGTCCCGGGCTTCTTTCGGCACAAACCGCTCTCAGGAGCTCCCTGCGCTCGCCACAATGCTCTGTGTGCGAAGAAGCCGCTTCTTCGCCTCCGGGAGAATCGGCGAGCGGCAGCTTCCCAAAGGCGAAGATGCAAGCTGCAGCACACAGGCACAGTGTGGGCAGCCTTCAGACTTAGAGAAAACAGTACTTTACCACTCTCCTGCCTTTTCCATGGTTATTCTATTGGAAAAGAACGAGTTTTGGACAACTACCTTTCATTCTTGCCAAACTCTTTGCAGACCCCCGTGCAAGCTTTAGAACCAGATTTTGGATGTTTTCTTTCCTGGCAGAGTTTCTCCTTGCAAGATATGGTGGAAAAGCTTTTTGCTGAGTGTAGAGCGGCAAGACACGCAGAAGACGCAGATACGCAGCTCTCCGAAGCTAAGTGCCGGTCCCGGGCTTCTTTCGGCACAAACCGCTCTCAGGAGCTCCCTGCGCTCGCCACAATGCTCTGTGTGCGAAGAAGCCGCTTCTTCGCCTCCTGGAGAATCGGCGAGCGGCAGCTTCCCAAAGGCGAAGATGCAAGCTGCAGCACGCAGGCACAGTGTGGGCAGCCTTCAGACTTAGAGAAAACAGTACTTTACCACTCTCCTGCCTTTTCCATGGTTATTCTATTGGAAAAGAACGAGTTTTGGACAACTACCTTTCATTCTTGCCAAACTCTTTGCAGACCCCCGTGCAAGCTTTAGAACAAGATTTTGGATGTTTTCTTTCCTGGCAGAGTTTCTCCTTGCAAGATATGGTGGAAAAGCTTTTTGCTGAGTGTAGAGCGGCAAGACACGCAGAAGACGCAGATACGCAGCTCTCCGAAGCTAAGTGCCGGTCCCGGGCTTCTTTCGGCACAAACCGCTCTCAGGAGCTCCCTGCGCTCGCCACAATGCTCTGTGTGCGAAGAAGCCGCTTCTTCGCCTCCGGGAGAATCGGCGAGCGGCAGCTTCCCAAAGGCGAAGATGCAAGCTGCAGCACGCAGGCACAGTGTGGGCAGCCTTCAGACTTCGAGAAAACAGTACTTTACCACTCTCCTGCCTTTTCCATGGTTATTCTATTGGAAAAGAACGAGTTTTGGACAACTACCTTTCATTCTTGCCAAACTCTTTGCAGACCCCCGTGCAAGCTTTAGAACAAGATTTTGGATGTTTTCTTTCCTGGCAGAGTTTCTCCTTGCAAGATATGGTGGAAAAGCTTTTTGCTGAGTGTAGAGCGGCAAGACACGCAGAAGACGCAGATACGCAGCTCTCCGAAGCTAAGTGCCGGTCCCGGGCTTCTTTCGGCACAAACCGCTCTCAGGAGCTCCCTGCGCTCGCCACAATGCTCTGTGTGCGAAGAAGCCGCTTCTTCGCCTCCGGGAGAATCGGCGAGCGGCAGCTTCCCAAAGGCGAAGATGCAAGCTGCAGCACACAGGCACAGTGTGGGCAGCCTTCAGACTTAGAGAAAACAGTACTTTACCACTCTCCTGCCTTTTCCATGGTTATTCTATTGGAAAAGAACGAGTTTTGGACAACTACCTTTCATTCTTGCCAAACGCTTTGCAGACCCCCTTGCAAGCTTTAGAACAAGATTTTGGATGTTTTCTTTCCTGGCAGAGTTTCTCCTTGCAAGATATGGTGGAAAAGCTTTTTGCTGAGTGTAGAGCGGCAAGACACGCAGAAGACGCAGATACGCAGCTCTCCGAAGCTAAGTGCCGGTCCCGGGCTTCTTTCGGCACAAACCGCTCTCAGGAGCTCCCTGCGCTCGCCACAATGCTCTGTGTGCGAAGAAGCCGCTTCTTCGCCTCCGGGAGAATCGGCGAGCGGCAGCTTCCCAAAGGCGAAGATGCAAGCTGCAGCACACAGGCACAGTGTGGGCAGCCTTCAGACTTCGAGAAAACAGTACTTTACCACTCTCCTGCCTTTTCCATGGTTATTCTATTGGAAAAGAACGAGTTTTGGACAACTACCTTTCATTCTTGCCAAACTCTTTGCAGACCCCCGTGCAAGCTTTAGAACAAGATTTTGGATGTTTTCTTTCCTGGCAGAGTTTCTCCTTGCAAGATATGGTGGAAAAGCTTTTTGCTGAGTGTAGAGCGGCAAGACACGCAGAAGACGCAGATACGCAGCTCTCCGAAGCTAAGTGCCGGTCCCGGGCTTCTTTCGGCACAAACCGCTCTCAGGAGCTCCCTGAGCTCGCCACAATGCTCTGTGTGCGAAGAAGCCGCTTCTTCGCCTCCGGGAGAATCGGCGAGCGGCAGCTTCCCAAAGGCGAAGATGCAAGCTGCACCACACAGGCACAGTGTGGGCAGCCTTCAGACTTCGAGAAAACAGTACTTTACCACTCTCCTGCCTTTTCCATGGTTATTCTATTGGAAAAGAACGAGTTTTGGACAACTACCTTTCATTCTTGCCAAACTCTTTGCAGACCCCCGTGCAAGCTTTAGAACAAGATTTTGGATGTTTTCTTTCCTGGCAGAGTTTCTCCTTGCAAGATATGGTGGAAAAGCTTTTTGCTGAGTGTAGAGCGGCAAGACACGCAGAAGACGCAGATACGCAGCTCTCCGAAGCTAAGTGCCGGTCCCGGGCTTCTTTCGGCACAAACCGCTCTCAGGAGCTCCCTGCGCTTGCCACAATGCTCTGTGTGCGAAGAAGCCGCTTCTTCGCCTCCGGGAGAATCGGCGAGCGGCAGCTTCCCAAAGGCGAAGATGCAAGCTGCAGCACGCAGGCACAGTGTGGGCAGCCTTCAGACTTAGAGAAAACAGTACTTTACCACTCTCCTGCCTTTTCCATGGTTATTCTATTGGAAAAGAACGAGTTTTGGACAACTACCTTTCATTCTTGCCAAACTCTTTGCAGACCCCCGTGCAAGCTTTAGAACAAGATTTTGGATGTTTTCTTTCCTGGCAGAGTTTCTCCTTGCAAGATATGGTGGAAAAGCTTTTTGCTGAGTGTAGAGCGGCAAGACACGCAGAAGACGCAGATACGCAGCTCTCCGAAGCTAAGTGCCGGTCCCGGGCTTCTTTCGGCACAAACCGCTCTCAGGAGCTCCCTGCGCTCGCCACAATGCTCTGTGTGCGAAGAAGCCGCTTCTTCGCCTCCGGGAGAATCGGCGAGCGGCAGCTTCCCAAAGGCGAAGATGCAAGCTGCAGCACACAGGCACAGTGTGGGCAGCCTTCAGACTTAGAGAAAACAGTACTTTACCACTCTCCTGCCTTATCCATGGTTATTCTATTGGAAAAGAACGAGTTTTGGACAACTACCTTTCATTCTTGCCAAACTCTTTGCAGACCCCCGTGCAAGCTTTAGAACAAGATTTTGGATGTTTTCTTTCCTGGCAGAGTTTCTCCTTGCAAGATATGGTGGAAAAGCTTTTTGCTGAGTGTAGAGCGGCAAGACACACAGAAGACGCAGATACGCAGCTCTCCGAAGCTAAGTGCCGGTCCCGGGCTTCTTTCGGCACAAACCGCTCTCAGGAGCTCCCTGCGCTCGCCACAATGCTCTGTGTGCGAAGAAGCCGCTTCTTCGCCTCCGGGAGAATCGGCGAGCGGCAGCTTGCCAAAGGCGAAGATGCAAGCTGCAGCACACAGGCACAGTGTGGGCAGCCTTCAGACTTAGAGAAAACAGTACTTTACCACTCTCCTGCCTTTTCCATGGTTATTCTATTGGAAAAGAACGAGTTTTGGACAACTACCTTTCATTCTTGCCAAACTCTTTGCAGACCCCCGTGCAAGCTTTAGAACAAGATTTTGGATGTTTTCTTTCCTGGCAGAGTTTCTCCTTGCAAGATATGGTGGAAAAGCTTTTTGCTGAGTGTAGAGCGGCAAGACACGCAGAAGACGCAGATACGCAGCTCTCCGAAGCTAAGTGCCGGTCCCGGGCTTCTTTCGGCACAAACCGCTCTCAGGAGCTCCCTGCGCTCGCCACAATGCTCTGTGTGCGAAGAAGCCGCTTCTTCGCCTCCGGGAGAATCGGCGAGCGGCAGCTTCCCAAAGGCGAAGATGCAAGCTGCAGCACACAGGCACAGTGTGGGCAGCCTTCAGACTTAGAGAAAACAGTACTTTACCACTCTCCTGCCTTTTCCATGGTTATTCTATTGGAAAAGAACGAGTTTTGGACAACTACCTTTCATTCTTGCCAAACTCTTTGCAGACCCCCGTGCAAGCTTTAGAACAAGATTTTGGATGTTTTCTTTCCTGGCAGAGTTTCTCCTTGCAAGATATGGTGGAAAAGCTTTTTGCTGAGTGTAGAGCGGCAAGACACGCAGAAGACGCAGATACGCAGCTCTCCGAAGCTAAGTGCCGGTCCCGGCCTTCTTTCGGCACAAACCGCTCTCAGGAGCTCCCTGCGCTCGCCACAATGCTCTGTGTGCGAAGAAGCCGCTTCTTCGCCTCCGGGAGAATCGGCGAGCGGCAGCTTCCCAAAGGCGAAGATGCAAGCTGCAGCACGCAGGCACAGTGTGGGCAGCCTTCAGACTTAGAGAAAACAGTACTTTACCACTCTCCTGCCTTTTCCATGGTTATTCTATTGGAAAAGAACGAGTTTTGGACAACTACCTTTCATTCTTGCCAAACTCTTTGCAGACCCCCGTGCAAGCTTTAGAACAAGATTTTGGATGTTTTCTTTCCTGGCAGAGTTTCTCCTTGCAAGATATGGTGGAAAAGCTTTTTGCTGAGTGTAGAGCGGCAAGACACGCAGAAGACGCAGATACGCAGCTCTCCGAAGCTAAGTGCCGGTCCCGGGCTTCTTTCGGCACAAACCGCTCTCAGGAGCTCCCTGCGCTCGCCACAATGCTCTGTGTGCGAAGAAGCCGCTTCTTCGCCCTCCTGGAGAATCGGCGAGCGGCAGCTTCCCAAAGGCGAAGATGCAAGCTGCAGCACGCAGGCACAGTGTGGGCAGCCTTCAGACTTCGAGAAAACAGTACTTTACCACTCTCCTGCCTTTTCCATGGTTATTCTATTGGAAAAGAACGAGTTTTGGACAACTACCTTTCATTCTTGCCAAACTCTTTGCAGACCCCCGTGCAAGCTTTAGAACAAGATTTTGGATGTTTTCTTTCCTGGCAGAGTTTCTCCTTGCAAGATATGGTGGAAAAGCTTTTTGCTGAGTGTAGAGCGGCAAGACACGCAGAAGACGCAGATACGCAGCTCTCCGAAGCTAAGTGCCGGTCCCAGGCTTCTTTCGGCACAAACCGCTCTCAGGAGCTCCCTGCGCTCGCCACAATGCTCTGTGTGCGAAGAAGCCGCTTCTTCGCCTCCGGGGAGAATCGGCGAGCGGCAGCTTCCCAAAGGCGAAGATGCAAGCTGCAGCACGCAGGCACAGTGTGGGCAGCCTTCAGACTTCGAGAAAACAGTACTTTACCACTCTCCTGCCTTTTCCATGGTTATTCTATTGGAAAAGAACGAGTTTTGGACAACTACCTTTCATTCTTGCCAAACTCTTTGCAGACCCCCGTGCAAGCTTTAGAACCAGATTTTGGATGTTTTCTTTCCTGGCAGAGTTTCTCCTTGCAAGATATGGTGGAAAAGCTTTTTGCTGAGTGTAGAGCGGCAAGACACGCAGAAGACGCAGATACGCAGCTCTCCGAAGCTAAGTGCCGGTCCCGGGCTTCTTTCGGCACAAACCGCTCTCAGGAGCTCCCTGCGCTCGCCACAATGCTCTGTGTGCGAAGAAGCCGCTTCTTCGCCTTCGGGAGAATCGGCGAGCGGCAGCTTCCCAAAGGCGAAGATGCAAGCTGCAGCACGCAGGCACAGTGTGGGCAGCCTTCAGACTTAGAGAAAACAGTACTTTACCACTCTCCTGCCTTTTCCATGGTTATTCTATTGGAAAAGAACGAGTTTTGGACAACTACCTTTCATTCTTGCCAAACTCTTTGCAGACCCCCGTGCAAGCTTTAGAACAAGATTTTGGATGTTTTCTTTCCTGGCAGAGTTTCTCCTTGCAAGATATGGTGGAAAAGCTTTTTGCTGAGTGTAGAGCGGCAAGACACGCAGAAGACGCAGATACGCAGCTCTCCGAAGCTAAGTGCCGGTCCCGGCCTTCTTTCGGCACAAACCGCTCTCAGGAGCTCCCTGCGCTCGCCCACAATGCTCTGTGTGCGAAGAAGCCGCTTCTTCGCCTCCGGGAAGAATCGGCGAGCGGCAGCTTCCCAAAGGCGAAGATGCAAGCTGCAGCACGCAGGCACAGTGTGGGCAGCCTTCAGACTTAGAGAAAACAGTACTTTACCACTCTCCTGCCTTTTCCATGGTTATTCTATTGGAAAAGAACGAGTTTTGGACAACTACCTTTCATTCTTGCCAAACTCTTTGCAGACCCCCGTGCAAGCTTTAGAACAAGATTTTGGATGTTTTCTTTCCTGGCAGAGTTTCTCCTTGCAAGATATGGTGGAAAAGCTTTTTGCTGAGTGTAGAGCGGCAAGACACGCAGAAGACGCAGATACGCAGCTCTCCGAAGCTAAGTGCCGGTCCCGGGCTTCTTTCGGCACAAACCGCTCTCAGGAGCTCCCCTGCGCTCGCCACAATGCTCTGTGTGCGAAGAAGCCGCTTCTTCGCCTGCGGGAGAATCGGCGAGCGGCAGCTTCCCAAAGGCGAAGATGCAAGCTGCAGCACGCAGGCACAGTGTGGGCAGCCTTCAGACTTCGAGGAAAACAGTACTTTACCACTCTCCTGCCTTTTCCATGGTTATTCTATTGGAAAAGAACGGAGTTTTGGACAACTACCTTTCATTCTTGCTTTGCAGACCCCCGTGCAAGCTTTAGAACAAGATTTTGGATGTTTTCTTTCCTGGCAGAGTTTCTCCTTGCAAGATATGGTGGAAAAGCTTTTTGCTGAGTGTAGAGCGGCAAGACACGCAGAAGACGCAGATACGCAGCTCTCCGAAGCTAAGTGCCGGTCCCGGGCTTCTTTCGGCACAAACCGCTCTCAGGAGCTCCCTGCGCTCGCCACAATGCTCTGTGTGCGAAGAAGCCGCTTCTTCGCCTCCGGGAGAATCGGCGAGCGGCAGCTTCCCAAAGGCGAAGATGCAAGCTGCAGCACGCAGGCACAGTGTGGGCAGCCTTCAGACTTAGAGAAAACAGTACTTTACCACTCTCCTGCCTTTTTCATGGTTATTCTATTGGAAAAGAACGAGTTTTGGACAACTACCTTTCATTCTTGCCAAACTCTTTGCAGACCCCCGTGCAAGCTTTAGAACAAGATTTTGGATGTTTTCTTTCCTGGCAGAGTTTCTCCTTGCAAGATATTGTGGAAAAGCTTTTGGCTGAGTGTAGAGCGGCAAGACACGCAGAAGACGCAGATACGCAGCTCTCCGAAGCTAAGTGCCGGTCCCGGGCTTCTTTCGGCACAAACCGCTCTCAGGAGCTCCCTGCGCTCGCCACAATGCTCTGTGTGCGAAGAAGCAGCTTCTTCGCCTCCTGGAGAATCGGCGAGCGGCAGCTTCCCAAAGGCGAAGATGCAAGCTGCAGCACACAGGCACAGTGCGGGCAGCCTTCAGACTTAGAGAAAACAGTACTTTACCACTCTCCTGCCTTTTCCATGGTTATTCTATTGGAAAAGAACGAGTTTTGGACAACTACCTTTCATTCTTGCCAAACTCTTTGCAGACCCCCGTGCAAGCTTTAGAACAAGATTTTGGATGTTTTCTTTCCTGGCAGAGTTTCTCCTTGCAAGATATGGTGGAAAAGCTTTTTGCTGAGTGTAGAGCGGCAAGACACGCAGAAGACGCAGATACGCAGCTCTCCGAAACTAAGTGCCGGTCCCGGGCTTCTTTCGGCACAAACCGCTCTCAGGAGCTCCCTGCGCTCGCCACAATGCTCTGTGTGCGAAGAAGCCGCTTCTTCGCCTCCGGGAGAATCGGCGAGCGGCAGCTTCCCAAAGGCGAAGATGCAAGCTGCAGCACGCAGGCACAGTGTGGGCAGCCTTCAGACTTAGAGAAAACAGTACTTTACCACTCTCCTGCCTTTTCCATGGTTATTCTATTGGAAAAGAACGAGTTTTGGACAACTACCTTTCATTCTTGCCAAACTCTTTGCAGACCCCCGTGCAAGCTTTAGAACAAGATTTTGGATGTTTTCTTTCCTGGCAGAGTTTCTCCTTGCAAGATATGGTGGAAAAGCTTTTTGCTGAGTGTAGAGCGGCAAGACACGCAGAAGACGCAGATACGCAGCTCTCCGAAGCTAAGTGCCGGTCCCGGGCTTCTTTCGGCACAAACCGCTCTCAGGAGCTCCCTGCGCTCGCCACAATGCTCTGTGTGCGAAGAAGCCGCTTCTTCGCCTCCGGGAGAATCGGCGAGCGGCAGCTTCCCAAAGGCGAAGATGCAAGCTGCAGCACGCAGGCACAGTGTGGGCAGCCTTCAGACTTCGAGAAAACAGTACTTTACCACTCTCCTGCCTTTTCCATGGTTATTCTATTGGAAAAGAACGAGTTTTGGACAACTACCTTTCATTCTTGCCAAACTCTTTGCAGACCCCCGTGCAAGCTTTAGAACAAGATTTTGGATGTTTTCTTTCCTGGCAGAGTTTCTCCTTGCAAGATATGGTGGAAAAGCTTTTTGCTGAGTGTAGAGCGGCAAGACACGCAGAAGACGCAGATACGCAGCTCTCCGAAGCTAAGTGCCGGTCCCGGGCTTCTTTCGGCACAAACCGCTCTCAGGAGCTCCCTGCGCTCGCCACAATGCTCTGTGTGCGAAGAAGCCGCTTCTTCGCCTCCGGGAGAATCGGCGAGCGGCAGCTTCCCAAAGGCGAAGATGCAAGCTGCAGCACACAGGCACAGTGTGGGCAGCCTTCAGACTTCGAGAAAACAGTACTTTACCACTCTCCTGCCTTTTCCATGGTTATTCTATTGGAAAAGAACGAGTTTTGGACAACTACCTTTCATTCTTGCCAAACTCTTTGCAGACCCCCGTGCAAGCTTTAGAACAAGATTTTGGATGTTTTCTTTCCTGGCAGAGTTTCTCCTTGCAAGATATGGTGGAAAAGCTTTTTGCTGAGTGTAGAGCGGCAAGACACGCAGAAGACGCAGATACGCAGCTCTCCGAAGCTAAGTGCCGGTCCCGGGCTTCTTTCGGCACAAACCGCTCTCAGGAGCTCCCTGCGCTCGCCACAATGCTCTGTGTGCGAAGAAGCCGCTTCTTCGCCTGCGGGAGAATCGGCGAGCGGCAGCTTCCCAAAGGCGAAGATGCAAGCTGCAGCACACAGGCACAGTGTGGGCAGCCTTCAGACTTAGAGAAAACAGTACTTTACCACTCTCCTGCCTTTTCCATGGTTCTTCTATTGGAAAAGAACGAGTTTTGGACAACTACCTTTCATTCTTGCCAAACTCTTTGCAGACCCCCGTGCAAGCTTTAGAACAAGATTTTGGATGTTTTCTTTCCTGGCAGAGTTTCTCCTTGCAAGATATGGTGGAAAAGCTTTTTGCTGAGTGTAGAGCGGCAAGACACGCAGAAGACGCAGATACGCAGCTCTCCGAAGCTAAGTGCCGGTCCCGGGCTTCTTTCGGCACAAACCGCTCTCAGGAGCTCCCTGCGCTCGCCACAATGCTCTGTGTGCGAAGAAGCCGCTTCTTCGCCTCCGGGAGAATCGGCGAGCGGCAGCTTCCCAAAGGCGAAGATGCAAGCTGCAGCACACAGGCACAGTGTGGGCAGCCTTCAGACTTAGAGAAAACAGTACTTTACCACTCTCCTGCCTTTTCCATGGTTATTCTATTGGAAAAGAACGAGTTTTGGACAACTACCTTTCATTCTTGCCAAACTCTTTGCAGACCCCCGTGCAAGCTTTAGAACAAGATTTTGGATGTTTTCTTTCCTGGCAGAGTTTCTCCTTGCAAGATATGGTGGAAAAGCTTTTTGCTGAGTGTAGAGCGGCAAGACACGCAGAAGACGCAGATACGCAGCTCTCCGAAGCTAAGTGCCGGTCCCGGGCTTCTTTCGGCACAAACCGCTCTCAGGAGCTCCCTGCGCTCGCCACAATGCTCTGTGTGCGAAGAAGCCGCTTCTTCGCCTCCGGGAGAATCGGCGAGCGGCAGCTTCCCAAAGGCGAAGATGCAAGCTGCAGCACACAGGCACAGTGTGGGCAGCCTTCAGACTTCGAGAAAACAGTACTTTACCACTCTCCTGCCTTTTCCATGGTTATTCTATTGGAAAAGAACGAGTTTTGGACAACTACCTTTCATTCTTGCCAAACTCTTTGCAGACCCCCGTGCAAGCTTTAGAACAAGATTTTGGATGTTTTCTTTCCTGGCAGAGTTTCTCCTTGCAAGATATGGTGGAAAAGCTTTTTGCTGAGTGTAGAGCGGCAAGACACGCAGAAGACGCAGATACGCAGCTCTCCGAAGCTAAGTGCCGGTCCCGGGCTTCTTTCGGCACAAACCGCTCTCAGGAGCTCCCTGCGCTCGCCACAATGCTCTGTGTGCGAAGAAGCCGCTTCTTCGCCTCCGGGAGAATCGGCGAGCGGCAGCTTCCCAAAGGCGAAGATGCAAGCTGCAGCACACAGGCACAGTGTGGGCAGCCTTCAGACTTCGAGAAAACAGTACTTTACCACTCTCCTGCCTTTTCCATGGTTATTCTATTGGAAAAGAACGAGTTTTGGACAACTACCTTTCATTCTTGCCAAACTCTTTGCAGACCCCCGTGCAAGCTTTAGAACAAGATTTTGGATGTTTTCTTTCCTGGCAGAGTTTCTCCTTGCAAGATATGGTGGAAAAGCTTTTTGCTGAGTGTAGAGCGGCAAGACACGCAGAAGACGCAGATACGCAGCTCTCCGAAGCTAAGTGCCGGTCCCGGGCTTCTTTCGGCACAAACCGCTCTCAGGAGCTCCCTGCGCTCGCCACAATGCTCTGTGTGCGAAGAAGCCGCTTCTTCGCCTCCGGGAGAATCGGCGAGCGGCAGCTTCCCAAAGGCGAAGATGCAAGCTGCAGCACACAGGCACAGTGTGGGCAGCCTTCAAACTTAGAGAAAACAGTACTTTACCACTCTCCTGCCTTTTCCATGGTTATTCTATTGGAAAAGAACGAGTTTTGGACAACTACCTTTCATTCTTGCCAAACTCTTTGCAGACCCCCGTGCAAGCTTTAGAAGAAGATTTTGGATGTTTTCTTTCCTGGCAGAGTTTCTCCTTGCAAGATATTGTGGAAAAGCTTTCTACTGAGTGTAGAGCGGCAAGACACGCAGAAGACGCAGATACGCAGCTCTCCGAAGCTAAGTGCCGGTCCCGGGCTTCTTTCGGCACAAACCGCTCTCAGGAGCTCCCTGCGCTCGCCACAATGCTCTGTGTGCGAAGAAGCAGCTTCTTCGCCTCCGGGAGAATCGGCGAGCGGCAGCTTCCCAAAGGCGAAGATGCAAGCTGCAGCACACAGGCACAGTGTGGGCAGCCTTCAGACTTCGAGAAAACAGTACTTTACCACTCTCCTGCCTTTTCCATGGTTATTCTATTGGAAAAGAACGAGTTTTGGACAACTACCTTTCAGTCTTGCCAAACTCTTTGCAGACCCCCGTGCAAGCTTTGGATAAGATTTTGGATGTTTTCTTTCCTGGCAGAGTTTCTCCTTGCAAGATATGGTGGAAAAGCTTTTTGCTGAGTGTAGAGCGGCAAGACACGCAGAAGACGCAGATACGCAGCTCTCCGAAGCTAAGTGCCGGTCCCGGGCTTCTTTCGGCACAAACCGCTCTCAGGAGCTCCCTGCGCTCGCCACAATGCTCTGTGTGCGAAGAAGCCGCTTCTTCGCCTCCGGGAGAATCGGCGAGCGGCAGCTTCCCAAAGGCGAAGATGCAAGCTGCAGCACACAGGCACAGTGTGGGCAGCCTTCAGACTTCGAGAAAACAGTACTTTACCACTCTCCTGCCTTTTCCATGGTTATTCTATTGGAAAAGAACGAGTTTTGGACAACTACCTTTCATTCTTGCCAAACTCTTTGCAGACCCCCGTGCAAGCTTTAGAACAAGATTTTGGATGTTTTCTTTCCTGGCAGAGTTTCTCCTTGCAAGATATGGTGGAAAAGCTTTTTGCTGAGTGTAGAGCGGCAAGACACGCAGAAGACGCAGATACGCAGCTCTCCGAAGCTAAGTGCCGGTCCCGGGCTTCTTTCGGCACAAACCGCTCTCAGGAGCTCCCTGCGCTCGCCACAATGCTCTGTGTGCGAAGAAGCCGCTTCTTCGCCTCCGGGAGAATCGGCGAGCGGCAGCTTCCCAAAGGCGAAGATGCAAGCTGCAGCACACAGGCACAGTGTGGGCAGCCTTCAGACTTAGAGAAAACAGTACTTTACCACTCTCCTGCCTTTTCCATGGTTATTCTATTGGAAAAGAACGAGTTTTGGACAACTACCTTTCATTCTTGCCAAACTCTTTGCAGACCCCCGTGCAAGCTTTAGAAGAAGATTTTGGATGTTTTCTTTCCTGGCAGAGTTTCTCCTTGCAAGATATGGTGGAAAAGCTTTTTGCTGAGTGTAGAGCGGCAAGACACGCAGAAGACGCAGATACGCAGCTCTCCGAAGCTAAGTGCCGGTCCCGGGCTTCTTTCGGCACAAACCGCTCTCAGGAGCTCCCTGCGCTCGCCACAATGCTCTGTGTGCGAAGAAGCCGCTTCTTCGCCTCCGGGAGAATCGGCGAGCGGCAGCTTCCCAAAGGCGAAGATGCAAGCTGCAGCACGCAGGCACAGTGTGGGCAGCCTTCAGACTTCGAGAAAACAGTACTTTACCACTCTCCTGCCTTTTCCATGGTTATTCTATTGGAAAAGAACGAGTTTTGGACAACTACCTTTCATTCTTGCCAAACTCTTTGCAGACCCCCGTGCAAGCTTTAGAACAAGATTTTGGATGTTTTCTTTCCTGGCAGAGTTTCTCCTTGCAAGATATGGTGGAAAAGCTTTTTGCTGAGTGTAGAGCGGCAAGACACGCAGAAGACGCAGATACGCAGCTCTCCGAAGCTAAGTGCCGGTCCCGGGCTTCTTTCGGCACAAACCGCTCTCAGGAGCTCCCTGCGCTCGCCACAATGCTCTGTGTGCGAAGAAGCCGCTTCTTCGCCTCCGGGAGAATCGGCGAGCGGCAGCTTCCCAAAGGCGAAGATGCAAGCTGCAGCACGCAGGCACAGTGTGGGCAGCCTTCAGACTTCGAGAAAACAGTACTTTACCACTCTCCTGCCTTTTCCATGGTTATTCTATTGGAAAAGAACGAGTTTTGGACAACTACCTTTCATTCTTGCCAAACTCTTTGCAGACCCCCGTGCAAGCTTTAGAACAAGATTTTGGATGTTTTCTTTCCTGGCAGAGTTTCTCCTTGCAAGATATGGTGGAAAAGCTTTTTGCTGAGTGTAGAGCGGCAAGACACGCAGAAGACGCAGATACGCAGCTCTCCGAAGCTAAGTGCCGGTCCCGGGCTTCTTTCGGCACAAACCGCTCTCAGGAGCTCCCTGCGCTCGCCACAATGCTCTGTGTGCGAAGAAGCCGCTTCTTCGCCTCCGGGAGAATCGGCGAGCGGCAGCTTCCCAAAGGCGAAGATGCAAGCTGCAGCACACAGGCACAGTGTGGGCAGCCTTCAGACTTCGAGAAAACAGTACTTTACCACTCTCCTGCCTTTTCCATGGTTATTCTATTGGAAAAGAACGAGTTTTGGACAACTACCTTTCATTCTTGCCAAACTCTTTGCAGACCCCCGTGCAAGCTTTAGAAGAAGATTTTGGATGTTTTCTTTCCTGGCAGAGTTTCTCCTTGCAAGATATGGTGGAAAAGCTTTTTGCTGAGTGTAGAGCGGCAAGACACGCAGAAGACGCAGATACGCAGCTCTCCGAAGCTAAGTGCCGGTCCCGGGCTTCTTTCGGCACAAACCGCTCTCAGGAGCTCCCTGCGCTCGCCACAATGCTCTGTGTGCGAAGAAGCCGCTTCTTCGCCTCCGGGAGAATCGGCGAGCGGCAGCTTCCCAAAGGCGAAGATGCAAGCTGCAGCACACAGGCACAGTGTGGGCAGCCTTCAAACTTAGAGAAAACAGTACTTTACCACTCTCCTGCCTTTTCCATGGTTATTCTATTGGAAAAGAACGAGTTTTGGACAACTACCTTTCATTCTTGCCAAACTCTTTGCAGACCCCCGTGCAAGCTTTAGAAGAAGATTTTGGATGTTTTCTTTCCTGGCAGAGTTTCTCCTTGCAAGATATGGTGGAAAAGCTTTTTGCTGAGTGTAGAGCGGCAAGACACGCAGAAGACGCAGATACGCAGCTCTCCGAAGCTAAGTGCCGGTCCCGGGCTTCTTTCGGCACAAACCGCTCTCAGGAGCTCCCTGCGCTCGCCACAATGCTCTGTGTGCGAAGAAGCCGCTTCTTCGCCTCCGGGAGAATCGGCGAGCGGCAGCTTCCCAAAGGCGAAGATGCAAGCTGCAGCACACAGGCACAGTGTGGGCAGCCTTCAGACTTCGAGAAAACAGTACTTTACCACTCTCCTGCCTTTTCCATGGTTATTCTATTGGAAAAGAACGAGTTTTGGACAACTACCTTTCATTCTTGCCAAACTCTTTGCAGACCCCCGTGCAAGCTTTAGAACAAGATTTTGGATGTTTTCTTTCCTGGCAGAGTTTCTCCTTGCAAGATATGGTGGAAAAGCTTTTTGCTGAGTGTAGAGCGGCAAGACACGCAGAAGACGCAGATACGCAGCTCTCCGAAGCTAAGTGCCGGTCCCGGGCTTCTTTCGGCACAAACCGCTCTCAGGAGCTCCCTGCGCTCGCCACAATGCTCTGTGTGCGAAGAAGCCGCTTCTTCGCCTCCGGGAGAATCGGCGAGCGGCAGCTTCCCAAAGGCGAAGATGCAAGCTGCAGCACACAGGCACAGTGTGGGCAGCCTTCAGACTTAGAGAAAACAGTACTTTACCACTCTCCTGCCTTTTCCATGGTTATTCTATTGGAAAAGAACGAGTTTTGGACAACTACCTTTCATTCTTGCCAAACTCTTTGCAGACCCCCGTGCAAGCTTTAGAACAAGATTTTGGATGTTTTCTTTCCTGGCAGAGTTTCTCCTTGCAAGATATGGTGGAAAAGCTTTTTGCTGAGTGTAGAGCGGCAAGACACGCAGAAGACGCAGATACGCAGCTCTCCGAAGCTAAGTGCCGGTCCCGGGCTTCTTTCGGCACAAACCGCTCTCAGGAGCTCCCTGCGCTCGCCACAATGCTCTGTGTGCGAAGAAGCCGCTTCTTCGCCTCCGGGAGAATCGGCGAGCGGCAGCTTCCCAAAGGCGAAGATGCAAGCTGCAGCACACAGGCACAGTGTGGGCAGCCTTCAGACTTCGAGAAAACAGTACTTTACCACTCTCCTGCCTTTTCCATGGTTATTCTATTGGAAAAGAACGAGTTTTGGACAACTACCTTTCATTCTTGCCAAACTCTTTGCAGACCCCCGTGCAAGCTTTAGAACAAGATTTTGGATGTTTTCTTTCCTGGCAGAGTTTCTCCTTGCAAGATATGGTGGAAAAGCTTTTTGCTGAGTGTAGAGCGGCAAGACACGCAGAAGACGCAGATACGCAGCTCTCCGAAGCTAAGTGCCGGTCCCGGGCTTCTTTCGGCACAAACCGCTCTCAGGAGCTCCCTGCGCTCGCCACAATGCTGTGTGTGCGAAGAAGCCGCTTCTTCGCCTCCGGGAGAATCGGCGAGCGGCAGCTTGCCAAAGGCGAAGATGCAAGCTGCAGCACACAGGCACAGTGTGGGCAGCCTTCAGACTTAGAGAAAACAGTACTTTACCACTCTCCTGCCTTTTCCATGGTTATTCTATTGGAAAAGAACGAGTTTTGGACAACTACCTTTCATTCTTGCCAAACTCTTTGCAGACCCCCGTGCAAGCTTTAGAAGAAGATTTTGGATGTTTTCTTTCCTGGCAGAGTTTCTCCTTGCAAGATATGGTGGAAAAGCTTTTTGCTGAGTGTAGAGCGGCAAGACACGCAGAAGACGCAGATACGCAGCTCTCCGAAGCTAAGTGCCGGTCCCGGGCTTCTTTCGGCACAAACCGCTCTCAGGAGCTCCCTGCGCTCGCCACAATGCTCTGTGTGCGAAGAAGCCGCTTCTTCGCCTCCGGGAGAATCGGCGAGCGGCAGCTTCCCAAAGGCGAAGATGCAAGCTGCAGCACACAGGCACAGTGTGGGCAGCCTTCAGACTTCGAGAAAACAGTACTTTACCACTCTCCTGCCTTTTCCATGGTTATTCTATTGGAAAAGAACGAGTTTTGGACAACTACCTTTCATTCTTGCCAAACTCTTTGCAGACCCCCGTGCAAGCTTTAGAACAAGATTTTGGATGTTTTCTTTCCTGGCAGAGTTTCTCCTTGCAAGATATGGTGGAAAAGCTTTTTGCTGAGTGTAGAGCGGCAAGACACGCAGAAGACGCAGATACGCAGCTCTCCGAAGCTAAGTGCCGGTCCCGGGCTTCTTTCGGCACAAACCGCTCTCAGGAGCTCCCTGCGCTCGCCACAATGCTCTGTGTGCGAAGAAGCCGCTTCTTCGCCTCCGGGAGAATCGGCGAGCGGCAGCTTCCCAAAGGCGAAGATGCAAGCTGCACCACACAGGCACAGTGTGGGCAGCCTTCAGACTTCGAGAAAACAGTACTTTACCACTCTCCTGCCTTTTCCATGGTTATTCTATTGGAAAAGAACGAGTTTTGGACAACTACCTTTCATTCTTGCCAAACTCTTTGCAGACCCCCGTGCAAGCTTTAGAACAAGATTTTGGATGTTTTCTTTCCTGGCAGAGTTTCTCCTTGCAAGATATGGTGGAAAAGCTTTTTGCTGAGTGTAGAGCGGCAAGACACGCAGAAGACGCAGATACGCAGCTCTCCGAAGCTAAGTGCCGGTCCCGGGCTTCTTTCGGCACAAACCGCTCTCAGGAGCTCCCTGCGCTCGCCACAATGCTCTGTGTGCGAAGAAGCCGCTTCTTCGCCTCCGGGAGAATCGGCGAGCGGCAGCTTCCCAAAGGCGAAGATGCAAGCTGCAGCACACAGGCACAGTGTGGGCAGCCTTCAGACTTCGAGAAAACAGTACTTTACCACTCTCCTGCCTTTTCCATGGTTATTCTATTGGAAAAGAACGAGTTTTGGACAACTACCTTTCATTCTTGCCAAACTCTTTGCAGACCCCCGTGCAAGCTTTAGAACAAGATTTTGGATGTTTTCTTTCCTGGCAGAGTTTCTCCTTGCAAGATATGGTGGAAAAGCTTTTTGCTGAGTGTAGAGCGGCAAGACACGCAGAAGACGCAGATACGCAGCTCTCCGAAGCTAAGTGCCGGTCCCGGGCTTCTTTCGGCACAAACCGCTCTCAGGAGCTCCCTGCGCTCGCCACAATGCTCTGTGTGCGAAGAAGCCGCTTCTTCGCCTCCGGGAGAATCGGCGAGCGGCAGCTTCCCAAAGGCGAAGATGCAAGCTGCAGCACGCAGGCACAGTGTGGGCAGCCTTCAGACTTAGAGAAAACAGTACTTTACCACTCTCCTGCCTTTTTCATGGTTATTCTATTGGAAAAGAACGAGTTTTGGACAACTACCTTTCATTCTTGCCAAACTCTTTGCAGACCCCCGTGCAAGCTTTAGAACAAGATTTTGGATGTTTTCTTTCCTGGCAGAGTTTCTCCTTGCAAGATATTGTGGAAAAGCTTTTGGCTGAGTGTAGAGCGGCAAGACACGCAGAAGACGCAGATACGCAGCTCTCCGAAGCTAAGTGCCGGTCCCGGGCTTCTTTCGGCACAAACCGCTCTCAGGAGCTCCCTGCGCTCGCCACAATGCTCTGTGTGCGAAGAAGCAGCTTCTTCGCCTCCTGGAGAATCGGCGAGCGGCAGCTTCCCAAAGGCGAAGATGCAAGCTGCAGCACACAGGCACAGTGCGGGCAGCCTTCAGACTTAGAGAAAACAGTACTTTACCACTCTCCTGCCTTTTCCATGGTTATTCTATTGGAAAAGAACGAGTTTTGGACAACTACCTTTCATTCTTGCCAAACTCTTTGCAGACCCCCGTGCAAGCTTTAGAACAAGATTTTGGATGTTTTCTTTCCTGGCAGAGTTTCTCCTTGCAAGATATGGTGGAAAAGCTTTTTGCTGAGTGTAGAGCGGCAAGACACGCAGAAGACGCAGATACGCAGCTCTCCGAAACTAAGTGCCGGTCCCGGGCTTCTTTCGGCACAAACCGCTCTCAGGAGCTCCCTGCGCTCGCCACAATGCTCTGTGTGCGAAGAAGCCGCTTCTTCGCCTCCTGGAGAATCGGCGAGCGGCAGCTTCCCAAAGGCGAAGATGCAAGCTGCAGCACGCAGGCACAGTGTGGGCAGCCTTCAGACTTAGAGAAAACAGTACTTTACCACTCTCCTGCCTTTTTCATGGTTATTCTATTGGAAAAGAACGAGTTTTGGACAACTACCTTTCATTCTTGCCAAACTCTTTGCAGACCCCCGTGCAAGCTTTAGAAGAAGATTTTGGATGTTTTCTTTCCTGGCAGAGTTTCTCCTTGCAAGATATGGTGGAAAAGCTTTTTGCTGAGTGTAGAGCGGCAAGACACGCAGAAGACGCAGATACGCAGCTCTCCGAAGCTAAGTGCCGGTCCCGGGCTTCTTTCGGCACAAACCGCTCTCAGGAGCTCCCTGCGCTCGCCACAATGCTCTGTGTGCGAAGAAGCCGCTTCTTCGCCTCCGGGAGAATCGGCGAGCGGCAGCTTCCCAAAGGCGAAGATGCAAGCTGCAGCACACAGGCACAGTGTGGGCAGCCTTCAGACTTAGAGAAAACAGTACTTTACCACTCTCCTGCCTTTTCCATGGTTATTCTATTGGAAAAGAACGAGTTTTGGACAACTACCTTTCATTCTTGCCAAACTCTTTGCAGACCCCCGTGCAAGCTTTAGAAGAAGATTTTGCATGTTTTCTTTCCTGGCAGAGTTTCTCCTTGCAAGATATGGTGGAAAAGCTTTTTGCTGAGTGTAGAGCGGCAAGACACGCAGAAGACGCAGATACGCAGCTCTCCGAAGCTAAGTGCCGGTCCCGGGCTTCTTTCGGCACAAACCGCTCTCAGGAGCTCCCTGCGCTCGCCACAATGCTCTGTGTGCGAAGAAGCCGCTTCTTCGCCTCCGGGAGAATCGGCGAGCGGCAGCTTCCCAAAGGCGAAGATGCAAGCTGCAGCACGCAGGCACAGTGTGGGCAGCCTTCAGACTTCGAGAAAACAGTACTTTACCACTCTCCTGCCTTTTCCATGGTTATTCTATTGGAAAAGAACGAGTTTTGGACAACTACCTTTCATTCTTGCCAAACTCTTTGCAGACCCCCGTGCAAGCTTTAGAACAAGATTTTGGATGTTTTCTTTCCTGGCAGAGTTTCTCCTTGCAAGATATGGTGGAAAAGCTTTTTGCTGAGTGTAGAGCGGCAAGACACGCAGAAGACGCAGATACGCAGCTCTCCGAAGCTAAGTGCCGGTCCCGGGCTTCTTTCGGCACAAACCGCTCTCAGGAGCTCCCTGCGCTCGCCACAATGCTCTGTGTGCGAAGAAGCCGCTTCTTCGCCTCCGGGAGAATCGGCGAGCGGCAGCTTCCCAAAGGCGAAGATGCAAGCTGCAGCACGCAGGCACAGTGTGGGCAGCCTTCAGACTTCGAGAAAACAGTACTTTACCACTCTCCTGCCTTTTCCATGGTTATTCTATTGGAAAAGAACGAGTTTTGGACAACTACCTTTCATTCTTGCCAAACTCTTTGCAGACCCCCGTGCAAGCTTTAGAACAAGATTTTGGATGTTTTCTTTCCTGGCAGAGTTTCTCCTTGCAAGATATGGTGGAAAAGCTTTTTGCTGAGTGTAGAGCGGCAAGACACGCAGAAGACGCAGATACGCAGCTCTCCGAAGCTAAGTGCCGGTCCCGGGCTTCTTTCGGCACAAACCGCTCTCAGGAGCTCCCTGCGCTCGCCACAATGCTCTGTGTGCGAAGAAGCCGCTTCTTCGCCTCCGGGAGAATCGGCGAGCGGCAGCTTCCCAAAGGCGAAGATGCAAGCTGCAGCACACAGGCACAGTGTGGGCAGCCTTCAGACTTCGAGAAAACAGTACTTTACCACTCTCCTGCCTTTTCCATGGTTATTCTATTGGAAAAGAACGAGTTTTGGACAACTACCTTTCATTCTTGCCAAACTCTTTGCAGACCCCCGTGCAAGCTTTAGAACAAGATTTTGGATGTTTTCTTTCCTGGCAGAGTTTCTCCTTGCAAGATATGGTGGAAAAGCTTTTTGCTGAGTGTAGAGCGGCAAGACACGCAGAAGACGCAGATACGCAGCTCTCCGAAGCTAAGTGCCGGTCCCGGGCTTCTTTCGGCACAAACCGCTCTCAGGAGCTCCCTGCGCTCGCCACAATGCTCTGTGTGCGAAGAAGCCGCTTCTTCGCCTGCGGGAGAATCGGCGAGCGGCAGCTTCCCAAAGGCGAAGATGCAAGCTGCAGCACACAGGCACAGTGTGGGCAGCCTTCAGACTTAGAGAAAACAGTACTTTACCACTCTCCTGCCTTTTCCATGGTTCTTCTATTGGAAAAGAACGAGTTTTGGACAACTACCTTTCATTCTTGCCAAACTCTTTGCAGACCCCCGTGCAAGCTTTAGAACAAGATTTTGGATGTTTTCTTTCCTGGCAGAGTTTCTCCTTGCAAGATATGGTGGAAAAGCTTTTTGCTGAGTGTAGAGCGGCAAGACACGCAGAAGACGCAGATACGCAGCTCTCCGAAGCTAAGTGCCGGTCCCGGGCTTCTTTCGGCACAAACCGCTCTCAGGAGCTCCCTGCGCTCGCCACAATGCTCTGTGTGCGAAGAAGCCGCTTCTTCGCCTCCGGGAGAATCGGCGAGCGGCAGCTTCCCAAAGGCGAAGATGCAAGCTGCAGCACACAGGCACAGTGTGGGCAGCCTTCAGACTTAGAGAAAACAGTACTTTACCACTCTCCTGCCTTTTCCATGGTTATTCTATTGGAAAAGAACGAGTTTTGGACAACTACCTTTCATTCTTGCCAAACTCTTTGCAGACCCCCGTGCAAGCTTTAGAACAAGATTTTGGATGTTTTCTTTCCTGGCAGAGTTTCTCCTTGCAAGATATGGTGGAAAAGCTTTTTGCTGAGTGTAGAGCGGCAAGACACGCAGAAGACGCAGATACGCAGCTCTCCGAAGCTAAGTGCCGGTCCCGGGCTTCTTTCGGCACAAACCGCTCTCAGGAGCTCCCTGCGCTCGCCACAATGCTCTGTGTGCGAAGAAGCCGCTTCTTCGCCTCCGGGAGAATCGGCGAGCGGCAGCTTCCCAAAGGCGAAGATGCAAGCTGCAGCACACAGGCACAGTGTGGGCAGCCTTCAGACTTCGAGAAAACAGTACTTTACCACTCTCCTGCCTTTTCCATGGTTATTCTATTGGAAAAGAACGAGTTTTGGACAACTACCTTTCATTCTTGCCAAACTCTTTGCAGACCCCCGTGCAAGCTTTAGAACAAGATTTTGGATGTTTTCTTTCCTGGCAGAGTTTCTCCTTGCAAGATATGGTGGAAAAGCTTTTTGCTGAGTGTAGAGCGGCAAGACACGCAGAAGACGCAGATACGCAGCTCTCCGAAGCTAAGTGCCGGTCCCGGGCTTCTTTCGGCACAAACCGCTCTCAGGAGCTCCCTGCGCTCGCCACAATGCTCTGTGTGCGAAGAAGCCGCTTCTTCGCCTCCGGGAGAATCGGCGAGCGGCAGCTTCCCAAAGGCGAAGATGCAAGCTGCAGCACACAGGCACAGTGTGGGCAGCCTTCAGACTTCGAGAAAACAGTACTTTACCACTCTCCTGCCTTTTCCATGGTTATTCTATTGGAAAAGAACGAGTTTTGGACAACTACCTTTCATTCTTGCCAAACTCTTTGCAGACCCCCGTGCAAGCTTTAGAACAAGATTTTGGATGTTTTCTTTCCTGGCAGAGTTTCTCCTTGCAAGATATGGTGGAAAAGCTTTTTGCTGAGTGTAGAGCGGCAAGACACGCAGAAGACGCAGATACGCAGCTCTCCGAAGCTAAGTGCCGGTCCCGGGCTTCTTTCGGCACAAACCGCTCTCAGGAGCTCCCTGCGCTCGCCACAATGCTCTGTGTGCGAAGAAGCCGCTTCTTCGCCTCCGGGAGAATCGGCGAGCGGCAGCTTCCCAAAGGCGAAGATGCAAGCTGCAGCACACAGGCACAGTGTGGGCAGCCTTCAAACTTAGAGAAAACAGTACTTTACCACTCTCCTGCCTTTTCCATGGTTATTCTATTGGAAAAGAACGAGTTTTGGACAACTACCTTTCATTCTTGCCAAACTCTTTGCAGACCCCCGTGCAAGCTTTAGAAGAAGATTTTGGATGTTTTCTTTCCTGGCAGAGTTTCTCCTTGCAAGATATTGTGGAAAAGCTTTCTACTGAGTGTAGAGCGGCAAGACACGCAGAAGACGCAGATACGCAGCTCTCCGAAGCTAAGTGCCGGTCCCGGGCTTCTTTCGGCACAAACCGCTCTCAGGAGCTCCCTGCGCTCGCCACAATGCTCTGTGTGCGAAGAAGCAGCTTCTTCGCCTCCGGGAGAATCGGCGAGCGGCAGCTTCCCAAAGGCGAAGATGCAAGCTGCAGCACACAGGCACAGTGTGGGCAGCCTTCAGACTTCGAGAAAACAGTACTTTACCACTCTCCTGCCTTTTCCATGGTTATTCTATTGGAAAAGAACGAGTTTTGGACAACTACCTTTCAGTCTTGCCAAACTCTTTGCAGACCCCCGTGCAAGCTTTGGATAAGATTTTGGATGTTTTCTTTCCTGGCAGAGTTTCTCCTTGCAAGATATGGTGGAAAAGCTTTTTGCTGAGTGTAGAGCGGCAAGACACGCAGAAGACGCAGATACGCAGCTCTCCGAAGCTAAGTGCCGGTCCCGGGCTTCTTTCGGCACAAACCGCTCTCAGGAGCTCCCTGCGCTCGCCACAATGCTCTGTGTGCGAAGAAGCCGCTTCTTCGCCTCCGGGAGAATCGGCGAGCGGCAGCTTCCCAAAGGCGAAGATGCAAGCTGCAGCACACAGGCACAGTGTGGGCAGCCTTCAGACTTCGAGAAAACAGTACTTTACCACTCTCCTGCCTTTTCCATGGTTATTCTATTGGAAAAGAACGAGTTTTGGACAACTACCTTTCATTCTTGCCAAACTCTTTGCAGACCCCCGTGCAAGCTTTAGAACAAGATTTTGGATGTTTTCTTTCCTGGCAGAGTTTCTCCTTGCAAGATATGGTGGAAAAGCTTTTTGCTGAGTGTAGAGCGGCAAGACACGCAGAAGACGCAGATACGCAGCTCTCCGAAGCTAAGTGCCGGTCCCGGGCTTCTTTCGGCACAAACCGCTCTCAGGAGCTCCCTGCGCTCGCCACAATGCTCTGTGTGCGAAGAAGCCGCTTCTTCGCCTCCGGGAGAATCGGCGAGCGGCAGCTTCCCAAAGGCGAAGATGCAAGCTGCAGCACACAGGCACAGTGTGGGCAGCCTTCAGACTTAGAGAAAACAGTACTTTACCACTCTCCTGCCTTTTCCATGGTTATTCTATTGGAAAAGAACGAGTTTTGGACAACTACCTTTCATTCTTGCCAAACTCTTTGCAGACCCCCGTGCAAGCTTTAGAAGAAGATTTTGGATGTTTTCTTTCCTGGCAGAGTTTCTCCTTGCAAGATATGGTGGAAAAGCTTTTTGCTGAGTGTAGAGCGGCAAGACACGCAGAAGACGCAGATACGCAGCTCTCCGAAGCTAAGTGCCGGTCCCGGGCTTCTTTCGGCACAAACCGCTCTCAGGAGCTCCCTGCGCTCGCCACAATGCTCTGTGTGCGAAGAAGCCGCTTCTTCGCCTCCGGGAGAATCGGCGAGCGGCAGCTTCCCAAAGGCGAAGATGCAAGCTGCAGCACGCAGGCACAGTGTGGGCAGCCTTCAGACTTCGAGAAAACAGTACTTTACCACTCTCCTGCCTTTTCCATGGTTATTCTATTGGAAAAGAACGAGTTTTGGACAACTACCTTTCATTCTTGCCAAACTCTTTGCAGACCCCCGTGCAAGCTTTAGAACAAGATTTTGGATGTTTTCTTTCCTGGCAGAGTTTCTCCTTGCAAGATATGGTGGAAAAGCTTTTTGCTGAGTGTAGAGCGGCAAGACACGCAGAAGACGCAGATACGCAGCTCTCCGAAGCTAAGTGCCGGTCCCGGGCTTCTTTCGGCACAAACCGCTCTCAGGAGCTCCCTGCGCTCGCCACAATGCTCTGTGTGCGAAGAAGCCGCTTCTTCGCCTCCGGGAGAATCGGCGAGCGGCAGCTTCCCAAAGGCGAAGATGCAAGCTGCAGCACGCAGGCACAGTGTGGGCAGCCTTCAGACTTCGAGAAAACAGTACTTTACCACTCTCCTGCCTTTTCCATGGTTATTCTATTGGAAAAGAACGAGTTTTGGACAACTACCTTTCATTCTTGCCAAACTCTTTGCAGACCCCCGTGCAAGCTTTAGAACAAGATTTTGGATGTTTTCTTTCCTGGCAGAGTTTCTCCTTGCAAGATATGGTGGAAAAGCTTTTTGCTGAGTGTAGAGCGGCAAGACACGCAGAAGACGCAGATACGCAGCTCTCCGAAGCTAAGTGCCGGTCCCGGGCTTCTTTCGGCACAAACCGCTCTCAGGAGCTCCCTGCGCTCGCCACAATGCTCTGTGTGCGAAGAAGCCGCTTCTTCGCCTGCGGGAGAATCGGCGAGCGGCAGCTTCCCAAAGGCGAAGATGCAAGCTGCAGCACACAGGCACAGTGTGGGCAGCCTTCAGACTTAGAGAAAACAGTACTTTACCACTCTCCTGCCTTTTCCATGGTTCTTCTATTGGAAAAGAACGAGTTTTGGACAACTACCTTTCATTCTTGCCAAACTCTTTGCAGACCCCCGTGCAAGCTTTAGAACAAGATTTTGGATGTTTTCTTTCCTGGCAGAGTTTCTCCTTGCAAGATATGGTGGAAAAGCTTTTTGCTGAGTGTAGAGCGGCAAGACACGCAGAAGACGCAGATACGCAGCTCTCCGAAGCTAAGTGCCGGTCCCGGGCTTCTTTCGGCACAAACCGCTCTCAGGAGCTCCCTGCGCTCGCCACAATGCTCTGTGTGCGAAGAAGCCGCTTCTTCGCCTCCGGGAGAATCGGCGAGCGGCAGCTTCCCAAAGGCGAAGATGCAAGCTGCAGCACACAGGCACAGTGTGGGCAGCCTTCAGACTTAGAGAAAACAGTACTTTACCACTCTCCTGCCTTTTCCATGGTTATTCTATTGGAAAAGAACGAGTTTTGGACAACTACCTTTCATTCTTGCCAAACTCTTTGCAGACCCCCGTGCAAGCTTTAGAACAAGATTTTGGATGTTTTCTTTCCTGGCAGAGTTTCTCCTTGCAAGATATGGTGGAAAAGCTTTTTGCTGAGTGTAGAGCGGCAAGACACGCAGAAGACGCAGATACGCAGCTCTCCGAAGCTAAGTGCCGGTCCCGGGCTTCTTTCGGCACAAACCGCTCTCAGGAGCTCCCTGCGCTCGCCACAATGCTCTGTGTGCGAAGAAGCCGCTTCTTCGCCTCCGGGAGAATCGGCGAGCGGCAGCTTCCCAAAGGCGAAGATGCAAGCTGCAGCACACAGGCACAGTGTGGGCAGCCTTCAGACTTCGAGAAAACAGTACTTTACCACTCTCCTGCCTTTTCCATGGTTATTCTATTGGAAAAGAACGAGTTTTGGACAACTACCTTTCATTCTTGCCAAACTCTTTGCAGACCCCCGTGCAAGCTTTAGAACAAGATTTTGGATGTTTTCTTTCCTGGCAGAGTTTCTCCTTGCAAGATATGGTGGAAAAGCTTTTTGCTGAGTGTAGAGCGGCAAGACACGCAGAAGACGCAGATACGCAGCTCTCCGAAGCTAAGTGCCGGTCCCGGGCTTCTTTCGGCACAAACCGCTCTCAGGAGCTCCCTGCGCTCGCCACAATGCTCTGTGTGCGAAGAAGCCGCTTCTTCGCCTCCGGGAGAATCGGCGAGCGGCAGCTTCCCAAAGGCGAAGATGCAAGCTGCAGCACACAGGCACAGTGTGGGCAGCCTTCAGACTTCGAGAAAACAGTACTTTACCACTCTCCTGCCTTTTCCATGGTTATTCTATTGGAAAAGAACGAGTTTTGGACAACTACCTTTCATTCTTGCCAAACTCTTTGCAGACCCCCGTGCAAGCTTTAGAACAAGATTTTGGATGTTTTCTTTCCTGGCAGAGGTTTCTCCTTGCAAGATATGGTGGAAAAGCTTTTTGCTGAGTGTAGAGCGGCAAGACACGCAGAAGACGCAGATACGCAGCTCTCCGAAGCTAAGTGCCGGTCCCGGGCTTCTTTCGGCACAAACCGCTCTCAGGAGCTCCCTGCGCTCGCCACAATGCTCTGTGTGCGAAGAAGCAGCTTCTTCGCCTCCTGGAGAATCGGCGAGCGGCAGCTTCCCAAAGGCGAAGATGCAAGCTGCAGCACACAGGCACAGTGTGGGCAGCCTTCAGACTTCGAGAAAACAGTACTTTACCACTCTCCTGCCTTTTCCATGGTTATTCTATTGGAAAAGAACGAGTTTTGGACAACTACCTTTCATTCTTGCCAAACTCTTTGCAGACCCCCGTGCAAGCTTTAGAACAAGATTTTGGATGTTTTCTTTCCTGGCAGAGTTTCTCCTTGCAAGATATGGTGGAAAAGCTTTTTGCTGAGTGTAGAGCGGCAAGACACGCAGAAGACGCAGATACGCAGCTCTCCGAAGCTAAGTGCCGGTCCCGGGCTTCTTTCGGCACAAACCGCTCTCAGGAGCTCCCTGCGCTCGCCACAATGCTCTGTGTGCGAAGAAGCCGCTTCTTCGCCTCCGGGAGAATCGGCGAGCGGCAGCTTCCCAAAGGCGAAGATGCAAGCTGCAGCACGCAGGCACAGTGTGGGCAGCCTTCAGACTTAGAGAAAACAGTACTTTACCACTCTCCTGCCTTTTCCATGGTTATTCTATTGGAAAAGAACGAGTTTTGGACAACTACCTTTCATTCTTGCCAAACTCTTTGCAGACCCCCGTGCAAGCTTTAGAACAAGATTTTGGATGTTTTCTTTCCTGGCAGAGTTTCTCCTTGCAAGATATGGTGGAAAAGCTTTTTGCTGAGTGTAGAGCGGCAAGACACGCAGAAGACGCAGATACGCAGCTCTCCGAAGCTAAGTGCCGGTCCCGGGCTTCTTTCGGCACAAACCGCTCTCAGGAGCTCCCTGCGCTCGCCACAATGCTCTGTGTGCGAAGAAGCCGCTTCTTCGCCTCCGGGAGAATCGGCGAGCGGCAGCTTCCCAAAGGCGAAGATGCAAGCTGCAGCACACAGGCACAGTGTGGGCAGCCTTCAGACTTAGAGAAAACAGTACTTTACCACTCTCCTGCCTTTTCCATGGTTATTCTATTGGAAAAGAACGAGTTTTGGACAACTACCTTTCATTCTTGCCAAACTCTTTGCAGACCCCCGTGCAAGCTTTAGAACAAGATTTTGGATGTTTTCTTTCCTGGCAGAGTTTCTCCTTGCAAGATATGGTGGAAAAGCTTTTTGCTGAGTGTAGAGCGGCAAGACACGCAGAAGACGCAGATACGCAGCTCTCCGAAGCTAAGTGCCGGTCCCGGGCTTCTTTCGGCACAAACCGCTCTCAGGAGCTCCCTGCGCTCGCCACAATGCTCTGTGTGCGAAGAAGCCGCTTCTTCGCCTCCGGGAGAATCGGCGAGCGGCAGCTTCCCAAGGGCGAAGATGCAAGCTGCAGCACACAGGCACAGTGTGGGCAGCCTTCAGACTTCGAGAAAACAGTACTTTACCACTCTCCTGCCTTTTCCATGGTTATTCTATTGGAAAAGAACGAGTTTTGGACAACTACCTTTCATTCTTGCCAAACTCTTTGCAGACCCCCGTGCAAGCTTTAGAACAAGATTTTGGATGTTTTCTTTCCTGGCAGAGTTTCTCCTTGCAAGATATGGTGGAAAAGCTTTTTACTGAGTGTAGAGCGGCAAGACACGCAGAAGACGCAGATACGCAGCTCTCCGAAGCTAAGTGCCGGTCCCGGGCTTCTTTCGGCACAAACCGCTCTCAGGAGCTCCCTGCGCTCGCCACAATGCTCTGTGTGCGAAGAAGCCGCTTCTTCGCCTCCGGGAGAATCGGCGAGCGGCAGCTTCCCAAAGGCGAAGATGCAAGCTGCACCACACAGGCACAGTGTGGGCAGCCTTCAGACTTAGAGAAAACAGTACTTTACCACTCTCCTGCCTTTTCCATGGTTATTCTATTGGAAAAGAACGAGTTTTGGACAACTACCTTTCATTCTTGCCAAACTCTTTGCAGACCCCTGTGCAAGCTTTAGAAGAAGATTTTGGATGTTTTCTTTCCTGGCAGAGTTTCTCCTTGCAAGATATGGTGGAAAAGCTTTTTGCTGAGTGTAGAGCGGCAAGACACGCAGAAGACGCAGATACGCAGCTCTCCGAAGCTAAGTGCCGGTCCCGGGCTTCTTTCGGCACAAACCGCTCTCAGGAGCTCCCTGCGCTCGCCACAATGCTCTGTGTGCGAAGAAGCCGCTTCTTCGCCTCCTGGAGAATCGGCGAGCGGCAGCTTCCCAAAGGCGAAGATGCAAGCTGCAGCACACAGGCACAGTGTGGGCAGCCTTCAGACTTCGAGAAAACAGTACTTTACCACTCTCCTGCCTTTTCCATGGTTATTCTATTGGAAAAGAACGAGTTTTGGACAACTACCTTTCATTCTTGCCAAACTCTTTGCAGACCCCCGTGCAAGCTTTAGAACAAGATTTTGGATGTTTTCTTTCCTGGCAGAGTTTCTCCTTGCAAGATATGGTGGAAAAGCTTTTTGCTGAGTGTAGAGCGGCAAGACACGCAGAAGACGCAGATACGCAGCTCTCCGAAGCTAAGTGCCGGTCCCGGGCTTCTTTCGGCACAAACCGCTCTCAGGAGCTCCCTGCGCTCGCCACAATGCTCTGTGTGCGAAGAAGCCGCTTCTTCGCCTCCGGGAGAATCGGCGAGCGGCAGCTTCCCAAAGGCGAAGATGCAAGCTGCAGCACGCAGGCACAGTGTGGGCAGCCTTCAGACTTAGAGAAAACAGTACTTTACCACTCTCCTGCCTTTTCCATGGTTATTCTATTGGAAAAGAACGAGTTTTGGACAACTACCTTTCATTCTTGCCAAACTCTTTGCAGACCCCCGTGCAAGCTTTAGAACAAGATTTTGGATGTTTTCTTTCCTGGCAGAGTTTCTCCTTGCAAGATATGGTGGAAAAGCTTTTTGCTGAGTGTAGAGCGGCAAGACACGCAGAAGACGCAGATACGCAGCTCTCCGAAGCTAAGTGCCGGTCCCGGGCTTCTTTCGGCACAAACCGCTCTCAGGAGCTCCCTGCGCTCGCCACAATGCTCTGTGTGCGAAGAAGCCGCTTCTTCGCCTCCGGGAGAATCGGCGAGCGGCAGCTTCCCAAAGGCGAAGATGCAAGCTGCAGCACACAGGCACAGTGTGGGCAGCCTTCAGACTTAGAGAAAACAGTACTTTACCACTCTCCTGCCTTTTCCATGGTTATTCTATTGGAAAAGAACGAGTTTTGGACAACTACCTTTCATTCTTGCCAAACTCTTTGCAGACCCCCGTGCAAGCTTTAGAACAAGATTTTGGATGTTTTCTTTCCTGGCAGAGTTTCTCCTTGCAAGATATGGTGGAAAAGCTTTTTGCTGAGTGTAGAGCGGCAAGACACGCAGAAGACGCAGATACGCAGCTCTCCGAAGCTAAGTGCCGGTCCCGGGCTTCTTTCGGCACAAACCGCTCTCAGGAGCTCCCTGCGCTCGCCACAATGCTCTGTGTGCGAAGAAGCCGCTTCTTCGCCTCCGGGAGAATCGGCGAGCGGCAGCTTCCCAAGGGCGAAGATGCAAGCTGCAGCACACAGGCACAGTGTGGGCAGCCTTCAGACTTAGAGAAAACAGTACTTTACCACTCTCCTGCCTTTTCCATGGTTATTCTATTGGAAAAGAACGAGTTTTGGACAACTACCTTTCATTCTTGCCAAACTCTTTGCAGACCCCCGTGCAAGCTTTAGAACAAGATTTTGGATGTTTTCTTTCCTGGCAGAGTTTCTCCTTGCAAGATATGGTGGAAAAGCTTTTTACTGAGTGTAGAGCGGCAAGACACGCAGAAGACGCAGATACGCAGCTCTCCGAAGCTAAGTGCCGGTCCCGGGCTTCTTTCGGCACAAACCGCTCTCAGGAGCTCCCTGCGCTCGCCACAATGCTCTGTGTGCGAAGAAGCCGCTTCTTCGCCTGCGGGAGAATCGGCGAGCGGCAGCTTCCCAAAGGCGAAGATGCAAGCTGCACCACACAGGCACAGTGTGGGCAGCCTTCAGACTTAGAGAAAACAGTACTTTACCACTCTCCTGCCTTTTCCATGGTTATTCTATTGGAAAAGAACGAGTTTTGGACAACTACCTTTCATTCTTGCCAAACTCTTTGCAGACCCCTGTGCAAGCTTTAGAAGAAGATTTTGGATGTTTTCTTTCCTGGCAGAGTTTCTCCTTGCAAGATATGGTGGAAAAGCTTTTTGCTGAGTGTAGAGCGGCAAGACACGCAGAAGACGCAGATACGCAGCTCTCCGAAGCTAAGTGCCGGTCCCGGGCTTCTTTCGGCACAAACCGCTCTCAGGAGCTCCCTGCGCTCGCCACAATGCTCTGTGTGCGAAGAAGCCGCTTCTTCGCCTCCTGGAGAATCGGCGAGCGGCAGCTTCCCAAAGGCGAAGATGCAAGCTGCAGCACACAGGCACAGTGTGGGCAGCCTTCAGACTTCGAGAAAACAGTACTTTACCACTCTCCTGCCTTTTCCATGGTTATTCTATTGGAAAAGAACGAGTTTTGGACAACTACCTTTCATTCTTGCCAAACTCTTTGCAGACCCCCGTGCAAGCTTTAGAACAAGATTTTGGATGTTTTCTTTCCTGGCAGAGTTTCTCCTTGCAAGATATGGTGGAAAAGCTTTTTGCTGAGTGTAGAGCGGCAAGACACGCAGAAGACGCAGATACGCAGCTCTCCGAAGCTAAGTGCCGGTCCCGGGCTTCTTTCGGCACAAACCGCTCTCAGGAGCTCCCTGCGCTCGCCACAATGCTCTGTGTGCGAAGAAGCCGCTTCTTCGCCTCCGGGAGAATCGGCGAGCGGCAGCTTCCCAAAGGCGAAGATGCAAGCTGCAGCACGCAGGCACAGTGTGGGCAGCCTTCAGACTTAGAGAAAACAGTACTTTACCACTCTCCTGCCTTTTCCATGGTTATTCTATTGGAAAAGAACGAGTTTTGGACAACTACCTTTCATTCTTGCCAAACTCTTTGCAGACCCCCGTGCAAGCTTTAGAACAAGATTTTGGATGTTTTCTTTCCTGGCAGAGTTTCTCCTTGCAAGATATGGTGGAAAAGCTTTTTGCTGAGTGTAGAGCGGCAAGACACGCAGAAGACGCAGATACGCAGCTCTCCGAAGCTAAGTGCCGGTCCCGGGCTTCTTTCGGCACAAACCGCTCTCAGGAGCTCCCTGCGCTCGCCACAATGCTCTGTGTGCGAAGAAGCCGCTTCTTCGCCTCCGGGAGAATCGGCGAGCGGCAGCTTCCCAAAGGCGAAGATGCAAGCTGCAGCACACAGGCACAGTGTGGGCAGCCTTCAGACTTAGAGAAAACAGTACTTTACCACTCTCCTGCCTTTTCCATGGTTATTCTATTGGAAAAGAACGAGTTTTGGACAACTACCTTTCATTCTTGCCAAACTCTTTGCAGACCCCCGTGCAAGCTTTAGAACAAGATTTTGGATGTTTTCTTTCCTGGCAGAGTTTCTCCTTGCAAGATATGGTGGAAAAGCTTTTTGCTGAGTGTAGAGCGGCAAGACACGCAGAAGACGCAGATACGCAGCTCTCCGAAGCTAAGTGCCGGTCCCGGGCTTCTTTCGGCACAAACCGCTCTCAGGAGCTCCCTGCGCTCGCCACAATGCTCTGTGTGCGAAGAAGCCGCTTCTTCGCCTCCGGGAGAATCGGCGAGCGGCAGCTTCCCAAAGGCGAAGATGCAAGCTGCAGCACACAGGCACAGTGTGGGCAGCCTTCAGACTTAGAGAAAACAGTACTTTACCACTCTCCTGCCTTTTCCATGGTTATTCTATTGGAAAAGAACGAGTTTTGGACAACTACCTTTCATTCTTGCCAAACTCTTTGCAGACCCCCGTGCAAGCTTTAGAACAAGATTTTGGATGTTTTCTTTCCTGGCAGAGTTTCTCCTTGCAAGATATGGTGGAAAAGCTTTTTGCTGAGTGTAGAGCGGCAAGACACGCAGAAGACACAGATACGCAGCTCTCCGAAGCTAAGTGCCGGTCCCGGGCTTCTTTCGGCACAAACCGCTCTCAGGAGCTCCCTGCGCTCGCCACAATGCTCTGTGTGCGAAGAAGCCGCTTCTTCGCCTCCGGGAGAATCGGCGAGCGGCAGCTTCCCAAAGGCGAAGATGCAAGCTGCAGCACACAGGCACAGTGTGGGCAGCCTTCAGACTTAGAGAAAACAGTACTTTACCACTCTCCTGCCTTTTCCATGGTTATTCTATTGGAAAAGAACGAGTTTTGGACAACTACCTTTCATTCTTGCCAAACTCTTTGCAGACCCCCGTGCAAGCTTTAGAACAAGATTTTGGATGTTTTCTTTCCTGGCAGAGTTTCTCCTTGCAAGATATGGTGGAAAAGCTTTTTGCTGAGTGTAGAGCGGCAAGACACGCAGAAGACGCAGATACGCAGCTCTCCGAAGCTAAGTGCCGGTCCCGGGCTTCTTTCGGCACAAACCGCTCTCAGGAGCTCCCTGCGCTCGCCACAATGCTCTGTGTGCGAAGAAGCCGCTTCTTCGCCTCCGGGAGAATCGGCGAGCGGCAGCTTCCCAAAGGCGAAGATGCAAGCTGCAGCACGCAGGCACAGTGTGGGCAGCCTTCAGACTTAGAGAAAACAGTACTTTACCACTCTCCTGCCTTTTCCATGGTTATTCTATTGGAAAAGAACGAGTTTTGGACAACTACCTTTCATTCTTGCCAAACTCTTTGCAGACCCCCGTGCAAGCTTTAGAACAAGATTTTGGATGTTTACTTTCCTGGCAGAGTTTCTCTTTGCAAGATATGGTGGAAAAGCTTTTTACTGAGTGTAGAGCGGCAAGACACGCAGAAGACGCAGATACGCAGCTCTCCGAAGCTAAGTGCCGGTCCCGGGCTTCTTTCGGCACAAACCGCTCTCAGGAGCTCCCTGCGCTCGCCACAATGCTCTGTGTGCGAAGAAGCCGCTTCTTCGCCTCCGGGAGAATCGGCGAGCGGCAGCTTCCCACAGGCGAAGATGCAAGCTGCAGCACGCAGGCACAGTGTGGGCAGCCTTCAGACTTAGAGAAAACAGTACTTTACCACTCTCCTGCCTTTTCCATGGTTATTCTATTGGAAAAGAACGAGTTTTGGACAACTACCTTTCATTCTTGCCAAACTCTTTGCAGACCCCCTTGCAAGCTTTAGAACAAGATTTTGGATGTTTTCTTTCCTGGCAGAGTTTCTCCTTGCAAGATATGGTGGAAAAGCTTTTTGCTGAGTGTAGAGCGGCAAGACACGCAGAAGACGCAGATACGCAGCTCTCCGAAGCTAAGTGCCGGTCCCGGGCTTCTTTCGGCACAAACCGCTCTCAGGAGCTCCCTGCGCTCGCCACAATGCTCTGTGTGCGAAGAAGCCGCTTCTTCGCCTCCGGGAGAATCGGCGAGCGGCAGCTTCCCAAAGGCGAAGATGCAAGCTGCAGCACACAGGCACAGTGTGGGCAGCCTTCAAACTTAGAGAAAACAGTACTTTACCACTCTCCTGCCTTTTCCATGGTTATTCTATTGGAAAAGAACGAGTTTTGGACAACTACCTTTCATTCTTGCCAAACTCTTTGCAGACCCCCGTGCAAGCTTTAGAACAAGATTTTGGATGTTTTCTTTCCTGGCAGAGTTTCTCCTTGCAAGATATGGTGGAAAAGCTTTTTACTGAGTGTAGAGCGGCAAGACACGCAGAAGACGCAGATACGCAGCTCTCCGAAGCTAAGTGCCGGTCCCGGGCTTCTTTCGGCACAAACCGCTCTCAGGAGCTCCCTGCGCTCGCCACAATGCTCTGTGTGCGAAGAAGCCGCTTCTTCGCCTCCGGGAGAATCGGCGAGCGGCAGCTTCCCAAAGGCGAAGATGCAAGCTGCAGCACACAGGCACAGTGTGGGCAGCCTTCAGACTTCGAGAAAACAGTACTTTACCACTCTCCTGCCTTTTCCATGGTTATTCTATTGGAAAAGAACGAGTTTTGGACAACTACCTTTCATTCTTGCCAAACTCTTTGCAGACCCCCGTGCAAGCTTTAGAACAAGATTTTGGATGTTTTCTTTCCTGGCAGAGTTTCTCCTTGCAAGATATGGTGGAAAAGCTTTTTGCTGAGTGTAGAGCGGCAAGACACGCAGAAGACGCAGATACGCAGCTCTCCGAAGCTAAGTGCCGGTCCCGGGCTTCTTTCGGCACAAACCGCTCTCAGGAGCTCCCTGCGCTCACCACAATGCTCTGTGTGCGAAGAAGCAGCTTCTTCGCCTCCTGGAGAATCGGCGAGCGGCAGCTTCCCAAAGGCGAAGATGCAAGCTGCAGCACACAGGCACAGTGTGGGCAGCCTTCAGACTTCGAGAAAACAGTACTTTACCACTCTCCTGCCTTTTCCATGGTTATTCTATTGGAAAAGAACGAGTTTTGGACAACAACCTTTCATTCTTGCCAAACTCTTTGCAGACCCCCGTGCAAGCTTTAGAACAAGATTTTGGATGTTTTCTTTCCTGGCAGAGTTTCTCCTTGCAAGATATGGTGGAAAAGCTTTTTGCTGAGTGTAGAGCGGCAAGACACGCAGAAGACGCAGATACGCAGCTCTCCGAAGCTAAGTGCCGGTCCCGGGCTTCTTTCGGCACAAACCGCTCTCAGGAGCTCCCTGCGCTCGCCACAATGCTCTGTGTGCGAAGAAGCCGCTTCTTCGCCTCCGGGAGAATCGGCGAGCGGCAGCTTCCCAAAGGCGAAGATGCAAGCTGCAGCACGCAGGCACAGTGTGGGCAGCCTTCAGACTTAGAGAAAACAGTACTTTACCACTCTCCTGCCTTTTCCATGGTTATTCTATTGGAAAAGAACGAGTTTTGGACAACTACCTTTCATTCTTGCCAAACACTTTGCAGACCCCCGTGCAAGCTTTAGAACAAGATTTTGGATGTTTTCTTTCCTGGCAGAGTTTCTCCTTGCAAGATATGGTGGAAAAGCTTTTTGCTGAGTGTAGAGCGGCAAGACACGCAGAAGACGCAGATACGCAGCTCTCCGAAGCTAAGTGCCGGTCCCGGGCTTCTTTCGGCACAAACCGCTCTCAGGAGCTCCCTGCGCTCGCCACAATGCTCTGTGTGCGAAGAAGCCGCTTCTTCGCCTCCGGGAGAATCGGCGAGCGGCAGCTTCCCAAAGGCGAAGATGCAAGCTGCAGCACACAGGCACAGTGTGGGCAGCCTTCAAACTTAGAGAAAACAGTACTTTACCACTCTCCTGCCTTTTCCATGGTTATTCTATTGGAAAAGAACGAGTTTTGGACAACTACCTTTCATTCTTGCCAAACTCTTTGCAGACCCCCGTGCAAGCTTTAGAACAAGATTTTGGATGTTTTCTTTCCTGGCAGAGTTTCTCCTTGCAAGATATGGTGGAAAAGCTTTTTACTGAGTGTAGAGCGGCAAGACACGCAGAAGACGCAGATACGCAGCTCTCCGAAGCTAAGTGCCGGTCCCGGGCTTCTTTCGGCACAAACCGCTCTCAGGAGCTCCCTGCGCTCGCCACAATGCTCTGTGTGCGAAGAAGCCGCTTCTTCGCCTCCGGGAGAATCGGCGAGCGGCAGCTTCCCAAAGGCGAAGATGCAAGCTGCAGCACACAGGCACAGTGTGGGCAGCCTTCAGACTTAGAGAAAACAGTACTTTACCACTCTCCTGCCTTTTCCATGGTTATTCTATTGGAAAAGAACGAGTTTTGGACAACTACCTTTCATTCTTGCCAAACTCTTTGCAGACCCCCGTGCAAGCTTTAGAACAAGATTTTGGATGTTTTCTTTCCTGGCAGAGTTTCTCCTTGCAAGATATGGTGGAAAAGCTTTTTGCTGAGTGTAGAGCGGCAAGACACGCAGAAGACGCAGATACGCAGCTCTCCGAAGCTAAGTGCCGGTCCCGGGCTTCTTTCGGCACAAACCGCTCTCAGGAGCTCCCTGCGCTCGCCACAATGCTCTGTGTGCGAAGAAGCAGCTTCTTCGCCTCCTGGAGAATCGGCGAGCGGCAGCTTCCCAAAGGCGAAGATGCAAGCTGCAGCACACAGGCACAGTGTGGGCAGCCTTCAGACTTAGAGAAAACAGTACTTTACCACTCTCCTGCCTTTTCCATGGTTATTCTATTGGAAAAGAACGAGTTTTGGACAACTACCTTTCATTCTTGCCAAACTCTTTGCAGACCCCCGTGCAAGCTTTAGAACAAGATTTTGGATGTTTTCTTTCCTGGCAGAGTTTCTCCTTGCAAGATATGGTGGAAAAGCTTTTTGCTGAGTGTAGAGCGGCAAGACACGCAGAAGACGCAGATACGCAGCTCTCCGAAGCTAAGTGCCGGTCCCGGGCTTCTTTCGGCACAAACCGCTCTCAGGAGCTCCCTGCGCTCGCCACAATGCTCTGTGTGCGAAGAAGCCGCTTCTTCGCCTCCGGGAGAATCGGCGAGCGGCAGCTTCCCAAAGGCGAAGATGCAAGCTGCAGCACGCAGGCACAGTGTGAGCAGCCTTCAGACTTAGAGAAAACAGTACTTTACCACTCTCCTGCCTTTTCCATGGTTATTCTATTGGAAAAGAACGAGTTTTGGACAACTACCTTTCATTCTTGCCAAACTCTTTGCAGACCCCCGTGCAAGCTTTAGAACAAGATTTTGGATGTTTTCTTTCCTGGCAGAGTTTCTCCTTGCAAGATATGGTGGAAAAGCTTTTTGCTGAGTGTAGAGCGGCAAGACACGCAGAAGACGCAGATACGCAGCTCTCCGAAGCTAAGTGCCGGTCCCGGGCTTCTTTCGGCACAAACCGCTCTCAGGAGCTCCCTGCGCTCGCCACAATGCTCTGTGTGCGAAGAAGCCGCTTCTTCGCCTCCGGGAGAATCGGCGAGCGGCAGCTTCCCAAAGGCGAAGATGCAAGCTGCAGCACACAGGCACAGTGTGGGCAGCCTTCAGACTTAGAGAAAACAGTACTTTACCACTCTCCTGCCTTTTCCATGGTTATTCTATTGGAAAAGAACGAGTTTTGGACAACTACCTTTCATTCTTGCCAAACTCTTTGCAGACCCCCGTGCAAGCTTTAGAACAAGATTTTGGATGTTTTCTTTCCTGGCAGAGTTTCTCCTTGCAAGATATGGTGGAAAAGCTTTTTGCTGAGTGTAGAGCGGCAAGACACGCAGAAGACGCAGATACGCAGCTCTCCGAAGCTAAGTGCCGGTCCCGGGCTTCTTTCGGCACAAACCGCTCTCAGGAGCTCCCTGCGCTCGCCACAATGCTCTGTGTGCGAAGAAGCCGCTTCTTCGCCTCCGGGAGAATCGGCGAGCGGCAGCTTCCCAAAGGCGAAGATGCAAGCTGCAGCACACAGGCACAGTGTGGGCAGCCTTCAGACTTAGAGAAAACAGTACTTTACCACTCTCCTGCCTTTTCCATGGTTATTCTATTGGAAAAGAACGAGTTTTGGACAACTACCTTTCATTCTTGCCAAACTCTTTGCAGACCCCCGTGCAAGCTTTAGAACAAGATTTTGGATGTTTTCTTTCCTGGCAGAGTTTCTCCTTGCAAGATATGGTGGAAAAGCTTTTTACTGAGTGTAGAGCGGCAAGACACGCAGAAGACGCAGATACGCAGCTCTCCGAAGCTAAGTGCCGGTCCCGGGCTTCTTTCGGCACAAACCGCTCTCAGGAGCTCCCTGCGCTCGCCACAATGCTCTGTGTGCGAAGAAGCCGCTTCTTCGCCTCCGGGAGAATCGGCGAGCGGCAGCTTCCCAAAGGCGAAGATGCAAGCTGCAGCACGCAGGCACAGTGTGGGCAGCCTTCAGACTTAGAGAAAACAGTACTTTACCACTCTCCTGCCTTTTCCATGGTTATTCTATTGGAAAAGAACGAGTTTTGGACAACTACCTTTCATTCTTGCCAAACTCTTTGCAGACCCCCGTGCAAGCTTTAGAACAAGATTTTGGATGTTTTCTTTCCTGGCAGAGTTTCTCCTTGCAAGATATGGTGGAAAAGCTTTTTGCTGAGTGTAGAGCGGCAAGACACGCAGAAGACGCAGATACGCAGCTCTCCGAAGCTAAGTGCCGGTCCCGGGCTTCTTTCGGCACAAACCGCTCTCAGGAGCTCCCTGCGCTCGCCACAATGCTCTGTGTGCGAAGAAGCAGCTTCTTCGCCTCCTGGAGAATCGGCGAGCGGCAGCTTCCCAAAGGCGAAGATGCAAGCTGCAGCACACAGGCACAGTGTGGGCAGCCTTCAGACTTCGAGAAAACAGTACTTTACCACTCTCCTGCCTTTTCCATGGTTATTCTATTGGAAAAGAACGAGTTTTGGACAACTACCTTTCATTCTTGCCAAACTCTTTGCAGACCCCCGTGCAAGCTTTAGAACAAGATTTTGGATGTTTTCTTTCCTGGCAGAGTTTCTCCTTGCAAGATATGGTGGAAAAGCTTTTTGCTGAGTGTAGAGCGGCAAGACACGCAGAAGACGCAGATACGCAGCTCTCCGAAGCTAAGTGCCGGTCCCGGGCTTCTTTCGGCACAAACCGCTCTCAGGAGCTCCCTGCGCTCGCCACAATGCTCTGTGTGCGAAGAAGCCGCTTCTTCGCCTCCGGGAGAATCGGCGAGCGGCAGCTTCCCAAAGGCGAAGATGCAAGCTGCAGCACACAGGCACAGTGTGGGCAGCCTTCAAACTTAGAGAAAACAGTACTTTACCACTCTCCTGCCTTTTCCATGGTTATTCTATTGGAAAAGAACGAGTTTTGGACAACTACCTTTCATTCTTGCCAAACTCTTTGCAGACCCCCGTGCAAGCTTTAGAACAAGATTTTGGATGTTTTCTTTCCTGGCAGAGTTTCTCCTTGCAAGATATGGTGGGAAAGCTTTTTGCTGAGTGTAGAGCGGCAAGACACGCAGAAGACGCAGATACGCAGCTCTCCGAAGCTAAGTGCCGGTCCCGGGCTTCTTTCGGCACAAACCGCTCTCAGGAGCTCCCTGCGCTCGCCACAATGCTCTGTGTGCGAAGAAGCCGCTTCTTCGCCTCCGGGAGAATCGGCGAGCGGCAGCTTCCCAAAGGCGAAGATGCAAGCTGCAGCACACAGGCACAGTGTGGGCAGCCTTCAGACTTAGAGAAAACAGTACTTTACCACTCTCCTGCCTTTTCCATGGTTATTCTATTGGAAAAGAACGAGTTTTGGACAACTACCTTTCATTCTTGCCAAACTCTTTGCAGACCCCCGTGCAAGCTTTAGAACAAGATTTTGGATGTTTTCTTTCCTGGCAGAGTTTCTCCTTGCAAGATATGGTGGGAAAGCTTTTTGCTGAGTGTAGAGCGGCAAGACACGCAGAAGACGCAGATACGCAGCTCTCCGAAGCTAAGTGCCGGTCCCGGGCTTCTTTCGGCACAAACCGCTCTCAGGAGCTCCCTGCGCTCGCCACAATGCTCTGTGTGCGAAGAAGCCGCTTCTTCGCCTCCGGGAGAATCGGCGAGCGGCAGCTTCCCAAAGGCGAAGATGCAAGCTGCAGCACACAGGCACAGTGTGGGCAGCCTTCAGACTTAGAGAAAACAGTACTTTACCACTCTCCTGCCTTTTCCATGGTTATTCTATTGGAAAAGAACGAGTTTTGGACAACTACCTTTCATTCTTGCCAAACTCTTTGCAGACCCCCGTGCAAGCTTTAGAACAAGATTTTGGATGTTTTCTTTCCTGGCAGAGTTTCTCCTTGCAAGATATGGTGGGAAAGCTTTTTGCTGAGTGTAGAGCGGCAAGACACGCAGAAGACGCAGATACGCAGCTCTCCGAAGCTAAGTGCCGGTCCCGGGCTTCTTTCGGCACAAACCGCTCTCAGGAGCTCCCTGCGCTCGCCACAATGCTCTGTGTGCGAAGAAGCCGCTTCTTCGCCTCCGGGAGAATCGGCGAGCGGCAGCTTCCCAAAGGCGAAGATGCAAGCTGCAGCACACAGGCACAGTGTGGGCAGCCTTCAGACTTAGAGAAAACAGTACTTTACCACTCTCCTGCCTTTTCCATGGTTATTCTATTGGAAAAGAACGAGTTTTGGACAACTACCTTTCATTCTTGCCAAACTCTTTGCAGACCCCCGTGCAAGCTTTAGAACAAGATTTTGGATGTTTTCTTTCCTGGCAGAGTTTCTCCTTGCAAGATATGGTGGAAAAGCTTTTTGCTGAGTGTAGAGCGGCAAGACACGCAGAAGACGCAGATACGCAGCTCTCCGAAGCTAAGTGCCGGTCCCGGGCTTCTTTCGGCACAAACCGCTCTCAGGAGCTCCCTGCGCTCGCCACAATGCTCTGTGTGCGAAGAAGCCGCTTCTTCGCCTCCGGGAGAATCGGCGAGCGGCAGCTTCCCAAAGGCGAAGATGCAAGCTGCAGCACACAGGCACAGTGTGGGCAGCCTTCAGACTTAGAGAAAACAGTACTTTACCACTCTCCTGCCTTTTCCATGGTTATTCTATTGGAAAAGAACGAGTTTTGGACAACTACCTTTCATTCTTGCCAAACTCTTTGCAGACCCCCGTGCAAGCTTTAGAACAAGATTTTGGATGTTTTCTTTCCTGGCAGAGTTTCTCCTTGCAAGATATGGTGGAAAAGCTTTTTGCTGAGTGTAGAGCGGCAAGACACGCAGAAGACGCAGATACGCAGCTCTCTGAAGCTAAGTGCCGGTCCCGGGCTTCTTTCGGCACAAACCGCTCTCAGGAGCTCCCTGCGCTCGCCACAATGCTCTGTGTGCGAAGAAGCCGCTTCTTCGCCTCCGGGAGAATCGGCGAGCGGCAGCTTCCCAAAGGCGAAGATGCAAGCTGCAGCACACAGGCACAGTGTGGGCAGCCTTCAGACTTCGAGAAAACAGTACTTTACCACTCTCCTGCCTTTTCCATGGTTATTCTATTGGAAAAGAACGAGTTTTGGACAACTACCTTTCATTCTTGCCAAACTCTTTGCAGACCCCCGTGCAAGCTTTAGAACAAGATTTTGGATGTTTTCTTTCCTGGCAGAGTTTCTCCTTGCAAGATATGGTGGAAAAGCTTTTTGCTGAGTGTAGAGCGGCAAGACACGCAGAAGACGCAGATACGCAGCTCTCCGAAGCTAAGTGCCGGTCCCGGGCTTCTTTCGGCACAAACCGCTCTCAGGAGCTCCCTGCGCTCGCCACAATGCTCTGTGTGCGAAGAAGCAGCTTCTTCGCCTCCTGGAGAATCGGCGAGCGGCAGCTTCCCAAAGGCGAAGATGCAAGCTGCAGCACACAGGCACAGTGTGGGCAGCCTTCAGACTTAGAGAAAACAGTACTTTACCACTCTCCTGCCTTTTCCATGGTTATTCTATTGGAAAAGAACGAGTTTTGGACAACTACCTTTCATTCTTGCCAAACTCTTTGCAGACCCCCGTGCAAGCTTTAGAACAAGATTTTGGATGTTTTCTTTCCTGGCAGAGTTTCTCCTTGCAAGATATGGTGGAAAAGCTTTTTGCTGAGTGTAGAGCGGCAAGACACGCAGAAGACGCAGATACGCAGCTCTCCGAAGCTAAGTGCCGGTCCCGGGCTTCTTTCGGCACAAACCGCTCTCAGGAGCTCCCTGCGCTCGCCACAATGCTCTGTGTGCGAAGAAGCCGCTTCTTCGCCTCCGGGAGAATCGGCGAGCGGCAGCTTCCCAAAGGCGAAGATGCAAGCTGCAGCACGCAGGCACAGTGTGAGCAGCCTTCAGACTTAGAGAAAACAGTACTTTACCACTCTCCTGCCTTTTCCATGGTTATTCTATTGGAAAAGAACGAGTTTTGGACAACTACCTTTCATTCTTGCCAAACTCTTTGCAGACCCCCGTGCAAGCTTTAGAACAAGATTTTGGATGTTTTCTTTCCTGGCAGAGTTTCTCCTTGCAAGATATGGTGGAAAAGCTTTTTGCTGAGTGTAGAGCGGCAAGACACGCAGAAGACGCAGATACGCAGCTCTCCGAAGCTAAGTGCCGGTCCCGGGCTTCTTTCGGCACAAACCGCTCTCAGGAGCTCCCTGCGCTCGCCACAATGCTCTGTGTGCGAAGAAGCCGCTTCTTCGCCTCCGGGAGAATCGGCGAGCGGCAGCTTCCCAAAGGCGAAGATGCAAGCTGCAGCACACAGGCACAGTGTGGGCAGCCTTCAGACTTAGAGAAAACAGTACTTTACCACTCTCCTGCCTTTTCCATGGTTATTCTATTGGAAAAGAACGAGTTTTGGACAACTACCTTTCATTCTTGCCAAACTCTTTGCAGACCCCCGTGCAAGCTTTAGAACAAGATTTTGGATGTTTTCTTTCCTGGCAGAGTTTCTCCTTGCAAGATATGGTGGAAAAGCTTTTTGCTGAGTGTAGAGCGGCAAGACACGCAGAAGACGCAGATACGCAGCTCTCCGAAGCTAAGTGCCGGTCCCGGGCTTCTTTCGGCACAAACCGCTCTCAGGAGCTCCCTGCGCTCGCCACAATGCTCTGTGTGCGAAGAAGCCGCTTCTTCGCCTCCGGGAGAATCGGCGAGCGGCAGCTTCCCAAAGGCGAAGATGCAAGCTGCAGCACACAGGCACAGTGTGGGCAGCCTTCAGACTTAGAGAAAACAGTACTTTACCACTCTCCTGCCTTTTCCATGGTTATTCTATTGGAAAAGAACGAGTTTTGGACAACTACCTTTCATTCTTGCCAAACTCTTTGCAGACCCCCGTGCAAGCTTTAGAAGAAGATTTTGGATGTTTTCTTTCCTGGCAGAGTTTCTCCTTGCAAGATATGGTGGAAAAGCTTTTTACTGAGTGTAGAGCGGCAAGACACGCAGAAGACGCAGATACGCAGCTCTCCGAAGCTAAGTGCCGGTCCCGGGCTTCTTTCGGCACAAACCGCTCTCAGGAGCTCCCTGCGCTCGCCACAATGCTCTGTGTGCGAAGAAGCCGCTTCTTCGCCTGCGGGAGAATCGGCGAGCGGCAGCTTCCCAAAGGCGAAGATGCAAGCTGCAGCACGCAGGCACAGTGTGGGCAGCCTTCAGACTTAGAGAAAACAGTACTTTACCACTCTCCTGCCTTTTCCATGGTTATTCTATTGGAAAAGAACGAGTTTTGGACAACTACCTTTCATTCTTGCCAAACGCTTTGCAGACCCCCTTGCAAGCTTTAGAACAAGATTTTGGATGTTTTCTTTCCTGGCAGAGTTTCTCCTTGCAAGATATGGTGGAAAAGCTTTTTGCTGAGTGTAGATCGGCAAGACACGCAGAAGACGCAGATACGCAGCTCTCCGAAGCTAAGTGCCGGTCCCGGGCTTCTTTCGGCACAAACCGCTCTCAGGAGCTCCCTGCGCTCGCCACAATGCTCTGTGTGCGAAGAAGCAGCTTCTTCGCCTCCTGGAGAATCGGCGAGCGGCAGCTTCCCAAAGGCGAAGATGCAAGCTGCAGCACACAGGCACAGTGTGGGCAGCCTTCAGACTTCGAGAAAACAGTACTTTACCACTCTCCTGCCTTTTCCATGGTTATTCTATTGGAAAAGAACGAGTTTTGGACAACTACCTTTCATTCTTGCCAAACTCTTTGCAGACCCCCGTGCAAGCTTTAGAACAAGATTTTGGATGTTTTCTTTCCTGGCAGAGTTTCTCCTTGCAAGATATGGTGGAAAAGCTTTTTGCTGAGTGTAGAGCGGCAAGACACGCAGAAGACGCAGATACGCAGCTCTCCGAAGCTAAGTGCCGGTCCCGGGCTTCTTTCGGCACAAACCGCTCTCAGGAGCTCCCTGCGCTCGCCACAATGCTCTGTGTGCGAAGAAGCCGCTTCTTCGCCTCCGGGAGAATCGGCGAGCGGCAGCTTCCCAAAGGCGAAGATGCAAGCTGCAGCACACAGGCACAGTGTGGGCAGCCTTCAGACTTAGAGAAAACAGTACTTTACCACTCTCCTGCCTTTTCCATGGTTATTCTATTGGAAAAGAACGAGTTTTGGACAACTACCTTTCATTCTTGCCAAACTCTTTGCAGACCCCCGTGCAAGCTTTAGAACAAGATTTTGGATGTTTTCTTTCCTGGCAGAGTTTCTCCTTGCAAGATATGGTGGGAAAGCTTTTTGCTGAGTGTAGAGCGGCAAGACACGCAGAAGACGCAGATACGCAGCTCTCCGAAGCTAAGTGCCGGTCCCGGGCTTCTTTCGGCACAAACCGCTCTCAGGAGCTCCCTGCGCTCGCCACAATGCTCTGTGTGCGAAGAAGCCGCTTCTTCGCCTCCGGGAGAATCGGCGAGCGGCAGCTTCCCAAAGGCGAAGATGCAAGCTGCAGCACACAGGCACAGTGTGGGCAGCCTTCAGACTTAGAGAAAACAGTACTTTACCACTCTCCTGCCTTTTCCATGGTTATTCTATTGGAAAAGAACGAGTTTTGGACAACTACCTTTCATTCTTGCCAAACTCTTTGCAGACCCCCGTGCAAGCTTTAGAACAAGATTTTGGATGTTTTCTTTCCTGGCAGAGTTTCTCCTTGCAAGATATGGTGGAAAAGCTTTTTGCTGAGTGTAGAGCGGCAAGACACGCAGAAGACGCAGATACGCAGCTCTCCGAAGCTAAGTGCCGGTCCCGGGCTTCTTTCGGCACAAACCGCTCTCAGGAGCTCCCTGCGCTCGCCACAATGCTCTGTGTGCGAAGAAGCCGCTTCTTCGCCTCCGGGAGAATCGGCGAGCGGCAGCTTCCCAAAGGCGAAGATGCAAGCTGCAGCACACAGGCACAGTGTGGGCAGCCTTCAGACTTAGAGAAAACAGTACTTTACCACTCTCCTGCCTTTTCCATGGTTATTCTATTGGAAAAGAACGAGTTTTGGACAACTACCTTTCATTCTTGCCAAACTCTTTGCAGACCCCCGTGCAAGCTTTAGAACAAGATTTTGGATGTTTTCTTTCCTGGCAGAGTTTCTCCTTGCAAGATATGGTGGAAAAGCTTTTTGCTGAGTGTAGAGCGGCAAGACACGCAGAAGACGCAGATACGCAGCTCTCCGAAGCTAAGTGCCGGTCCCGGGCTTCTTTCGGCACAAACCGCTCTCAGGAGCTCCCTGCGCTCGCCACAATGCTCTGTGTGCGAAGAAGCCGCTTCTTCGCCTCCGGGAGAATCGGCGAGCGGCAGCTTCCCAAAGGCGAAGATGCAAGCTGCAGCACACAGGCACAGTGTGGGCAGCCTTCAGACTTAGAGAAAACAGTACTTTACCACTCTCCTGCCTTTTCCATGGTTATTCTATTGGAAAAGAACGAGTTTTGGACAACTACCTTTCATTCTTGCCAAACTCTTTGCAGACCCCCGTGCAAGCTTTAGAACAAGATTTTGGATGTTTTCTTTCCTGGCAGAGTTTCTCCTTGCAAGATATGGTGGAAAAGCTTTTTACTGAGTGTAGAGCGGCAAGACACGCAGAAGACGCAGATACGCAGCTCTCCGAAGCTAAGTGCCGGTCCCGGGCTTCTTTCGGCACAAACCGCTCTCAGGAGCTCCCTGCGCTCGCCACAATGCTCTGTGTGCGAAGAAGCCGCTTCTTCGCCTCCGGGAGAATCGGCGAGCGGCAGCTTCCCAAAGGCGAAGATGCAAGCTGCACCACACAGGCACAGTGTGGGCAGCCTTCAGACTTCGAGAAAACAGTACTTTACCACTCTCCTGCCTTTTCCATGGTTATTCTATTGGAAAAGAACGAGTTTTGGACAACTACCTTTCATTCTTGCCAAACTCTTTGCAGACCCCCGTGCAAGCTTTAGAAGAAGATTTTGGATGTTTTCTTTCCTGGCAGAGTTTCTCCTTGCAAGATATGGTGGAAAAGCTTTTTGCTGAGTGTAGAGCGGCAAGACACGCAGAAGACGCAGATACGCAGCTCTCCGAAGCTAAGTGCCGGTCCCGGGCTTCTTTCGGCACAAACCGCTCTCAGGAGCTCCCTGCGCTCGCCACAATGCTCTGTGTGCGAAGAAGCAGCTTCTTCGCCTCCTGGAGAATCGGCGAGCGGCAGCTTCCCAAAGGCGAAGATGCAAACTGCAGCACACAGGCACAGTGTGGGCAGCCTTCAGACTTAGAGAAAACAGTACTTTACCACTCTCCTGCCTTTTCCATGGTTATTCTATTGGAAAAGAACGAGTTTTGGACAACTACCTTTCATTCTTGCCAAACTCTTTGCAGACCCCCGTGCAAGCTTTAGAACAAGATTTTGGATGTTTTCTTTCCTGGCAGAGTTTCTCCTTGCAAGATATGGTGGAAAAGCTTTTTGCTGAGTGTAGAGCGGCAAGACACGCAGAAGACGCAGATACGCAGCTCTCCGAAGCTAAGTGCCGGTCCCGGGCTTCTTTCGGCACAAACCGCTCTCAGGAGCTCCCTGCGCTCGCCACAATGCTCTGTGTGCGAAGAAGCCGCTTCTTCGCCTCCGGGAGAATCGGCGAGCGGCAGCTTCCCAAAGGCGAAGATGCAAGCTGCAGCACACAGGCACAGTGTGGGCAGCCTTCAGACTTAGAGAAAACAGTACTTTACCACTCTCCTGCCTTTTCCATGGTTATTCTATTGGAAAAGAACGAGTTTTGGACAACTACCTTTCATTCTTGCCAAACTCTTTGCAGACCCCCGTGCAAGCTTTAGAACAAGATTTTGGATGTTTTCTTTCCTGGCAGAGTTTCTCCTTGCAAGATATGGTGGGAAAGCTTTTTGCTGAGTGTAGAGCGGCAAGACACGCAGAAGACGCAGATACGCAGCTCTCCGAAGCTAAGTGCCGGTCCCGGGCTTCTTTCGGCACAAACCGCTCTCAGGAGCTCCCTGCGCTCGCCACAATGCTCTGTGTGCGAAGAAGCCGCTTCTTCGCCTCCGGGAGAATCGGCGAGCGGCAGCTTCCCAAAGGCGAAGATGCAAGCTGCAGCACACAGGCACAGTGTGGGCAGCCTTCAGACTTAGAGAAAACAGTACTTTACCACTCTCCTGCCTTTTCCATGGTTATTCTATTGGAAAAGAACGAGTTTTGGACAACTACCTTTCATTCTTGCCAAACTCTTTGCAGACCCCCGTGCAAGCTTTAGAACAAGATTTTGGATGTTTTCTTTCCTGGCAGAGTTTCTCCTTGCAAGATATGGTGGAAAAGCTTTTTGCTGAGTGTAGAGCGGCAAGACACGCAGAAGACGCAGATACGCAGCTCTCCGAAGCTAAGTGCCGGTCCCGGGCTTCTTTCGGCACAAACCGCTCTCAGGAGCTCCCTGCGCTCGCCACAATGCTCTGTGTGCGAAGAAGCCGCTTCTTCGCCTCCGGGAGAATCGGCGAGCGGCAGCTTCCCAAAGGCGAAGATGCAAGCTGCAGCACACAGGCACAGTGTGGGCAGCCTTCAGACTTCGAGAAAACAGTACTTTACCACTCTCCTGCCTTTTCCATGGTTATTCTATTGGAAAAGAACGAGTTTTGGACAACTACCTTTCATTCTTGCCAAACTCTTTGCAGACCCCCGTGCAAGCTTTAGAACAAGATTTTGGATGTTTTCTTTCCTGGCAGAGTTTCTCCTTGCAAGATATGGTGGAAAAGCTTTTTGCTGAGTGTAGAGCGGCAAGACACGCAGAAGACGCAGATACGCAGCTCTCCGAAGCTAAGTGCCGGTCCCGGGCTTCTTTCGGCACAAACCGCTCTCAGGAGCTCCCTGCGCTCGCCACAATGCTCTGTGTGCGAAGAAGCCGCTTCTTCGCCTCCGGGAGAATCGGCGAGCGGCAGCTTCCCAAAGGCGAAGATGCAAGCTGCAGCACACAGGCACAGTGTGGGCAGCCTTCAGACTTAGAGAAAACAGTACTTTACCACTCTCCTGCCTTTTCCATGGTTATTCTATTGGAAAAGAACGAGTTTTGGACAACTACCTTTCATTCTTGCCAAACTCTTTGCAGACCCCCGTGCAAGCTTTAGAACAAGATTTTGGATGTTTTCTTTCCTGGCAGAGTTTCTCCTTGCAAGATATGGTGGAAAAGCTTTTTACTGAGTGTAGAGCGGCAAGACACGCAGAAGACGCAGATACGCAGCTCTCCGAAGCTAAGTGCCGGTCCCGGGCTTCTTTCGGCACAAACCGCTCTCAGGAGCTCCCTGCGCTCGCCACAATGCTCTGTGTGCGAAGAAGCCGCTTCTTCGCCTCCGGGAGAATCGGCGAGCGGCAGCTTCCCAAAGGCGAAGATGCAAGCTGCACCACACAGGCACAGTGTGGGCAGCCTTCAGACTTCGAGAAAACAGTACTTTACCACTCTCCTGCCTTTTCCATGGTTATTCTATTGGAAAAGAACGAGTTTTGGACAACTACCTTTCATTCTTGCCAAACTCTTTGCAGACCCCCGTGCAAGCTTTAGAAGAAGATTTTGGATGTTTTCTTTCCTGGCAGAGTTTCTCCTTGCAAGATATGGTGGAAAAGCTTTTTGCTGAGTGTAGAGCGGCAAGACACGCAGAAGACGCAGATACGCAGCTCTCCGAAGCTAAGTGCCGGTCCCGGGCTTCTTTCGGCACAAACCGCTCTCAGGAGCTCCCTGCGCTCGCCACAATGCTCTGTGTGCGAAGAAGCAGCTTCTTCGCCTCCTGGAGAATCGGCGAGCGGCAGCTTCCCAAAGGCGAAGATGCAAACTGCAGCACACAGGCACAGTGTGGGCAGCCTTCAGACTTCGAGAAAACAGTACTTTACCACTCTCCTGCCTTTTCCATGGTTATTCTATTGGAAAAGAACGAGTTTTGGACAACTACCTTTCATTCTTGCCAAACTCTTTGCAGACCCCCGTGCAAGCTTTAGAACAAGATTTTGGATGTTTTCTTTCCTGGCAGAGTTTCTCCTTGCAAGATATGGTGGAAAAGCTTTTTGCTGAGTGTAGAGCGGCAAGACACGCAGAAGACGCAGATACGCAGCTCTCCGAAGCTAAGTGCCGGTCCCGGGCTTCTTTCGGCACAAACCGCTCTCAGGAGCTCCCTGCGCTCGCCACAATGCTCTGTGTGCGAAGAAGCCGCTTCTTCGCCTCCGGGAGAATCGGCGAGCGGCAGCTTCCCAAAGGCGAAGATGCAAGCTGCAGCACGCAGGCACAGTGTGGGCAGCCTTCAGACTTAGAGAAAACAGTACTTTACCACTCTCCTGCCTTTTCCATGGTTATTCTATTGGAAAAGAACGAGTTTTGGACAACTACCTTTCATTCTTGCCAAACTCTTTGCAGACCCCCGTGCAAGCTTTAGAACAAGATTTTGGATGTTTACTTTCCTGGCAGAGTTTCTCTTTGCAAGATATGGTGGAAAAGCTTTTTGCTGAGTGTTGAGCGGCAAGACACGCAGAAGACGCAGATACGCAGCTCTCCGAAGCTAAGTGCCGGTCCCGGGCTTCTTTCGGCACAAACCGCTCTCAGGAGCTCCCTGCGCTCGCCACAATGCTCTGTGTGCGAAGAAGCCGCTTCTTCGCCTCCGGGAGAATCGGCGAGCGGCAGCTTCCCAAAGGCGAAGATGCAAGCTGCAGCACACAGGCACAGTGTGGGCAGCCTTCAGACTTAGAGAAAACAGTACTTGACCACTCTCCTGCCTTTTCCATGGTTATTCTATTGGAAAAGAACGAGTTTTGGACAACTACCTTTCATTCTTGCCAAACTCTTTGCAGACCCCCGTGCAAGCTTTAGAACAAGATTTTGGATGTTTTCTTTCCTGGCAGAGTTTCTCCTTGCAAGATATGGTGGAAAAGCTTTTTGCTGAGTGTAGAGCGGCAAGACACGCAGAAGACGCAGATACGCAGCTCTCCGAAGCTAAGTGCCGGTCCCGGGCTTCTTTCGGCACAAACCGCTCTCAGGAGCTCCCTGCGCTCGCCACAATGCTCTGTGTGCGAAGAAGCCGCTTCTTCGCCTCCGGGAGAATCGGCGAGCGGCAGCTTCCCAAAGGCGAAGATGCAAGCTGCAGCACACAGGCACAGTGTGGGCAGCCTTCAGACTTAGAGAAAACAGTACTTTACCACTCTCCTGCCTTTTCCATGGTTATTCTATTGGAAAAGAACGAGTTTTGGACAACTACCTTTCATTCTTGCCAAACTCTTTGCAGACCCCCGTGCAAGCTTTAGAACAAGATTTTGGATGTTTTCTTTCCTGGCAGAGTTTCTCCTTGCAAGATATGGTGGAAAAGCTTTTTGCTGAGTGTAGAGCGGCAAGACACGCAGAAGACGCAGATACGCAGCTCTCCGAAGCTAAGTGCCGGTCCCGGGCTTCTTTCGGCACAAACCGCTCTCAGGAGCTCCCTGCGCTCGCCACAATGCTCTGTGTGCGAAGAAGCCGCTTCTTCGCCTCCGGGAGAATCGGCGAGCGGCAGCTTCCCAAAGGCGAAGATGCAAGCTGCAGCACGCAGGCACAGTGTGGGCAGCCTTCAGACTTAGAGAAAACAGTACTTTACCACTCTCCTGCCTTTTCCATGGTTATTCTATTGGAAAAGAACGAGTTTTGGACAACTACCTTTCATTCTTGCCAAACGCTTTGCAGACCCCCTTGCAAGCTTTAGAACAAGATTTTGGATGTTTTCTTTCCTGGCAGAGTTTCTCCTTGCAAGATATGGTGGAAAAGCTTTTTGCTGAGTGTAGAGCGGCAAGACACGCAGAAGACGCAGATACGCAGCTCTCCGAAGCTAAGTGCCGGTCCCGGGCTTCTTTCGGCACAAACCGCTCTCAGGAGCTCCCTGCGCTCGCCACAATGCTCTGTGTGCGAAGAAGCCGCTTCTTCGCCTCCGGGAGAATCGGCGAGCGGCAGCTTCCCAAAGGCGAAGATGCAAGCTGCAGCACACAGGCACAGTGTGGGCAGCCTTCAGACTTCGAGAAAACAGTACTTTACCACTCTCCTGCCTTTTCCATGGTTATTCTATTGGAAAAGAACGAGTTTTGGACAACTACCTTTCATTCTTGCCAAACTCTTTGCAGACCCCCGTGCAAGCTTTAGAACAAGATTTTGGATGTTTTCTTTCCTGGCAGAGTTTCTCCTTGCAAGATATGGTGGAAAAGCTTTTTGCTGAGTGTAGAGCGGCAAGACACGCAGAAGACGCAGATACGCAGCTCTCCGAAGCTAAGTGCCGGTCCCGGGCTTCTTTCGGCACAAACCGCTCTCAGGAGCTCCCTGCGCTCGCCACAATGCTCTGTGTGCGAAGAAGCAGCTTCTTCGCCTCCTGGAGAATCGGCGAGCGGCAGCTTCCCAAAGGCGAAGATGCAAGCTGCAGCACACAGGCACAGTGTGGGCAGCATTCAGACTTAGAGAAAACAGTACTTTACCACTCTCCTGCCTTTTCCATGGTTATTCTATTGGAAAAGAACGAGTTTTGGACAACTACCTTTCATTCTTGCCAAACTCTTTGCAGACCCCCGTGCAAGCTTTAGAACAAGATTTTGGATGTTTTCTTTCCTGGCAGAGTTTCTCCTTGCAAGATATGGTGGAAAAGCTTTTTGCTGAGTGTAGAGCGGCAAGACACGCAGAAGACGCAGATACGCAGCTCTCCGAAGCTAAGTGCCGGTCCCGGGCTTCTTTCGGCACAAACCGCTCTCAGGAGCTCCCTGCGCTCGCCACAATGCTCTGTGTGCGAAGAAGCCGCTTCTTCGCCTCCAGGAGAATCGGCGAGCGGCAGCTTCCCAAAGGCGAAGATGCAAGCTGCAGCACACAGGCACAGTGTGGGCAGCCTTCAGACTTAGAGAAAACAGTACTTTACCACTCTCCTGCCTTTTCCATGGTTATTCTATTGGAAAAGAACGAGTTTTGGACAACTACCTTTCATTCTTGCCAAACTCTTTGCAGACCCCCGTGCAAGCTTTAGAACAAGATTTTGGATGTTTTCTTTCCTGGCAGAGTTTCTCCTTGCAAGATATGGTGGAAAAGCTTTTTGCTGAGTGTAGAGCGGCAAGACACGCAGAAGACGCAGATACGCAGCTCTCCGAAGCTAAGTGCCGGTCCCGGGCTTCTTTCGGCACAAACCGCTCTCAGGAGCTCCCTGCGCTCGCCACAATGCTCTGTGTGCGAAGAAGCCGCTTCTTCGCCTCCGGGAGAATCGGCGAGCGGCAGCTTCCCAAAGGCGAAGATGCAAGCTGCAGCACGCAGGCACAGTGTGGGCAGCCTTCAGACTTAGAGAAAACAGTACTTTACCACTCTCCTGCCTTTTCCATGGTTATTCTATTGGAAAAGAACGAGTTTTGGACAACTACCTTTCATTCTTGCCAAACTCTTTGCAGACCCCCGTGCAAGCTTTAGAACAAGATTTTGGATGTTTTCTTTCCTGGCAGAGTTTCTCCTTGCAAGATATGGTGGAAAAGCTTTTTACTGAGTGTAGAGCGGCAAGACACGCAGAAGACGCAGATACGCAGCTCTCCGAAGCTAAGTGCCGGTCCCGGGCTTCTTTCGGCACAAACCGCTCTCAGGAGCTCCCTGCGCTCGCCACAATGCTCTGTGTGCGAAGAAGCTGCTTCTTCGCCTCCGGGAGAATCGGCGAGCGGCAGCTTCCCAAAGGCGAAGATGCAAGCTGCAGCACACAGGCACAGTGTGGGCAGCCTTCAGACTTCGAGAAAACAGTACTTTACCACTCTCCTGCCTTTTCCATGGTTATTCTATTGGAAAAGAACGAGTTTTGGACAACTACCTTTCATTCTTGCCAAACTCTTTGCAGACCCCCGTGCAAGCTTTAGAACAAGATTTTGGATGTTTTCTTTCCTGGCAGAGTTTCTCCTTGCAAGATATGGTGGAAAAGCTTTTTGCTGAGTGTAGAGCGGCAAGACACGCAGAAGACGCAGATACGCAGCTCTCCGAAGCTAAGTGCCGGTCCCGGGCTTCTTTCGGCACAAACCGCTCTCAGGAGCTCCCTGCGCTCGCCACAATGCTCTGTGTGCGAAGAAGCCGCTTCTTCGCCTCCGGGAGAATCGGCGAGCGGCAGCTTCCCAAAGGCGAAGATGCAAGCTGCAGCACACAGGCACAGTGTGGGCAGCCTTCAGACTTAGAGAAAACAGTACTTTACCACTCTCCTGCCTTTTCCATGGTTATTCTATTGGAAAAGAACGAGTTTTGGACAACTACCTTTCATTCTTGCCAAACTCTTTGCAGACCCCCGTGCAAGCTTTAGAACAAGATTTTGGATGTTTTCTTTCCTGGCAGAGTTTCTCCTTGCAAGATATGGTGGAAAAGCTTTTTGCTGAGTGTAGAGCGGCAAGACACGCAGAAGACGCAGATACGCAGCTCTCCGAAGCTAAGTGCCGGTCCCGGGCTTCTTTCGGCACAAACCGCTCTCAGGAGCTCCCTGCGCTCGCCACAATGCTCTGTGTGCGAAGAAGCCGCTTCTTCGCCTGCGGGAGAATCGGCGAGCGGCAGCTTCCCAAAGGCGAAGATGCAAGCTGCAGCACACAGGCACAGTGTGGGCAGCCTTCAGACTTAGAGAAAACAGTACTTTACCACTCTCCTGCCTTTTCCATGGTTATTCTATTGGAAAAGAACGAGTTTTGGACAACTACCTTTCATTCTTGCCAAACTCTTTGCAGACCCCCGTGCAAGCTTTAGAACAAGATTTGGGATGTTTTCTTTCCTGGCAGAGTTTCTCCTTGCAAGATATGGTGGAAAAGCTTTTTGCTGAGTGTAGAGCGGCAAGACACGCAGAAGACGCAGATACGCAGCTCTCCGAAGCTAAGTGCCGGTCCCGGGCTTCTTTCGGCACAAACCGCTCTCAGGAGCTCCCTGCGCTCGCCACAATGCTCTGTGTGCGAAGAAGCCGCTTCTTCGCCTCCGGGAGAATCGGCGAGCGGCAGCTTCCCAAAGGCGAAGATGCAAGTTGCAGCACGCAGGCACAGTGTGGGCAGCCTTCAGACTTAGAGAAAACAGTACTTTACCACTCTCCTGCCTTTTCCATGGTTATTCTATTGGAAAAGAACGAGTTTTGGACAACTACCTTTCATTCTTGCCAAACTCTTTGCAGACCCCCGTGCAAGCTTTAGAACAAGATTTTGGATGTTTACTTTCCTGGCAGAGTTTCTCTTTGCAAGATATGGTGGAAAAGCTTTTTGCTGAGTGTTGAGCGGCAAGACACGCAGAAGACGCAGATACGCAGCTCTCCGAAGCTAAGTGCCGGTCCCGGGCTTCTTTCGGCACAAACCGCTCTCAGGAGCTCCCTGCGCTCGCCACAATGCTCTGTGTGCGAAGAAGCCGCTTCTTCGCCTCCGGGAGAATCGGCGAGCGGCAGCTTCCCAAAGGCGAAGATGCAAGCTGCAGCACACAGGCACAGTGTGGGCAGCCTTCAGACTTCGAGAAAACAGTACTTTACCACTCTCCTGCCTTTTCCATGGTTATTCTATTGGAAAAGAACGAGTTTTGGACAACTACCTTTCATTCTTGCCAAACTCTTTGCAGACCCCCGTGCAAGCTTTAGAACAAGATTTTGGATGTTTTCTTTCCTGGCAGAGTTTCTCCTTGCAAGATATGGTGGAAAAGCTTTTTGCTGAGTGTAGAGCGGCAAGACACGCAGAAGACGCAGATACGCAGCTCTCCGAAGCTAAGTGCCGGTCCCGGGCTTCTTTCGGCACAAACCGCTCTCAGGAGCTCCCTGCGCTCGCCACAATGCTCTGTGTGCGAAGAAGCCGCTTCTTCGCCTCCGGGAGAATCGGCGAGCGGCAGCTTCCCAAAGGCGAAGATGCAAGCTGCAGCACACAGGCACAGTGTGGGCAGCCTTCAGACTTAGAGAAAACAGTACTTTACCACTCTCCTGCCTTTTCCATGGTTATTCTATTGGAAAAGAACGAGTTTTGGACAACTACCTTTCATTCTTGCCAAACTCTTTGCAGACCCCCGTGCAAGCTTTAGAACAAGATTTTGGATGTTTTCTTTCCTGGCAGAGTTTCTCCTTGCAAGATATGGTGGGAAAGCTTTTTGCTGAGTGTAGAGCGGCAAGACACGCAGAAGACGCAGATACGCAGCTCTCCGAAGCTAAGTGCCGGTCCCGGGCTTCTTTCGGCACAAACCGCTCTCAGGAGCTCCCTGCGCTCGCCACAATGCTCTGTGTGCGAAGAAGCCGCTTCTTCGCCTCCGGGAGAATCGGCGAGCGGCAGCTTCCCAAAGGCGAAGATGCAAGCTGCAGCACACAGGCACAGTGTGGGCAGCCTTCAGACTTCGAGAAAACAGTACTTTACCACTCTCCTGCCTTTTCCATGGTTATTCTATTGGAAAAGAACGAGTTTTGGACAACTACCTTTCATTCTTGCCAAACTCTTTGCAGACCCCCGTGCAAGCTTTAGAACAAGATTTTGGATGTTTTCTTTCCTGGCAGAGTTTCTCCTTGCAAGATATGGTGGAAAAGCTTTTTGCTGAGTGTAGAGCGGCAAGACACGCAGAAGACGCAGATACGCAGCTCTCCGAAGCTAAGTGCCGGTCCCGGGCTTCTTTCGGCACAAACCGCTCTCAGGAGCTCCCTGCGCTCGCCACAATGCTCTGTGTGCGAAGAAGCCGCTTCTTCGCCTCCGGGAGAATCGGCGAGCGGCAGCTTCCCAAAGGCGAAGATGCAAGCTGCAGCACACAGGCACAGTGTGGGCAGCCTTCAGACTTCGAGAAAACAGTACTTTACCACTCTCCTGCCTTTTCCATGGTTATTCTATTGGAAAAGAACGAGTTTTGGACAACTACCTTTCATTCTTGCCAAACTCTTTGCAGACCCCCGTGCAAGCTTTAGAAGAAGATTTTGGATGTTTTCTTTCCTGGCAGAGTTTCTCCTTGCAAGATATGGTGGAAAAGCTTTTTGCTGAGTGTAGAGCGGCAAGACACGCAGAAGACGCAGATACGCAGCTCTCCGAAGCTAAGTGCCGGTCCCGGGCTTCTTTCGGCACAAACCGCTCTCAGGAGCTCCCTGCGCTCGCCACAATGCTCTGTGTGCGAAGAAGCCGCTTCTTCGCCTCCGGGAGAATCGGCGAGCGGCAGCTTCCCAAAGGCGAAGATGCAAGCTGCAGCACACAGGCACAGTGTGGGCAGCCTTCAGACTTAGAGAAAACAGTACTTTACCACTCTCCTGCCTTTTCCATGGTTATTCTATTGGAAAAGAACGAGTTTTGGACAACTACCTTTCATTCTTGCCAAACTCTTTGCAGACCCCCGTGCAAGCTTTAGAACAAGATTTTGGATGTTTTCTTTCCTGGCAGAGTTTCTCCTTGCAAGATATGGTGGGAAAGCTTTTTGCTGAGTGTAGAGCGGCAAGACACGCAGAAGACGCAGATACGCAGCTCTCCGAAGCTAAGTGCCGGTCCCGGGCTTCTTTCGGCACAAACCGCTCTCAGGAGCTCCCTGCGCTCGCCACAATGCTCTGTGTGCGAAGAAGCCGCTTCTTCGCCTGCGGGAGAATCGGCGAGCGGCAGCTTCCCAAAGGCGAAGATGCAAGCTGCAGCACACAGGCACAGTGTGGGCAGCCTTCAGACTTAGAGAAAACAGTACTTTACCACTCTCCTGCCTTTTCCATGGTTATTCTATTGGAAAAGAACGAGTTTTGGACAACTACCTTTCATTCTTGCCAAACTCTTTGCAGACCCCCGTGCAAGCTTTAGAACAAGATTTTGGATGTTTTCTTTCCTGGCAGAGTTTCTCCTTGCAAGATATGGTGGAAAAGCTTTTTGCTGAGTGTAGAGCGGCAAGACACGCAGAAGACGCAGATACGCAGCTCTCCGAAGCTAAGTGCCGGTCCCGGGCTTCTTTCGGCACAAACCGCTCTCAGGAGCTCCCTGCGCTCGCCACAATGCTCTGTGTGCGAAGAAGCAGCTTCTTCGCCTCCTGGAGAATCGGCGAGCGGCAGCTTCCCAAAGGCGAAGATGCAAGCTGCAGCACACAGGCACAGTGTGGGCAGCCTTCAGACTTAGAGAAAACAGTACTTTACCACTCTCCTGCCTTTTCCATGGTTATTCTATTGGAAAAGAACGAGTTTTGGACAACTACCTTTCATTCTTGCCAAACTCTTTGCAGACCCCCGTGCAAGCTTTAGAACAAGATTTTGGATGTTTTCTTTCCTGGCAGAGTTTCTCCTTGCAAGATATGGTGGAAAAGCTTTTTGCTGAGTGTAGAGCGGCAAGACACGCAGAAGACGCAGATACGCAGCTCTCCGAAGCTAAGTGCCGGTCCCGGGCTTCTTTCGGCACAAACCGCTCTCAGGAGCTCCCTGCGCTCGCCACAATGCTCTGTGTGCGAAGAAGCGGCTTCTTCGCCTCCGGGAGAATCGGCGAGCGGCAGCTTCCCAAAGGCGAAGATGCAAGCTGCAGCACACAGGCACAGTGTGGGCAGCCTTCAGACTTCGAGAAAACAGTACTTTACCACTCTCCTGCCTTTTCCATGGTTATTCTATTGGAAAAGAACGAGTTTTGGACAACTACCTTTCATTCTTGCCAAACTCTTTGCAGACCCCCGTGCAAGCTTTAGAACAAGATTTTGGATGTTTTCTTTCCTGGCAGAGTTTCTCCTTGCAAGATATGGTGGAAAAGCTTTTTGCTGAGTGTAGAGCGGCAAGACACGCAGAAGACGCAGATACGCAGCTCTCCGAAGCTAAGTACCGGTCCCGGGCTTCTTTCGGCACAAACCGCTCTCAGGAGCTCCCTGCGCTCGCCACAATGCTCTGTGTGCGAAGAAGCCGCTTCTTCGCCTCCGGGAGAATCGGCGAGCGGCAGCTTCCCAAAGGCGAAGATGCAAGCTGCAGCACACAGGCACAGTGTGGGCAGCCTTCAGACTTAGAGAAAACAGTACTTTACCACTCTCCTGCCTTTTCCATGGTTATTCTATTGGAAAAGAACGAGTTTTGGACAACTACCTTTCATTCTTGCCAAACTCTTTGCAGACCCCCGTGCAAGCTTTAGAACAAGATTTTGGATGTTTTCTTTCCTGGCAGAGTTTCTCCTTGCAAGATATGGTGGAAAAGCTTTTTGCTGAGTGTAGAGCGGCAAGACACGCAGAAGACGCAGATACGCAGCTCTCCGAAGCTAAGTGCCGGTCCCGGGCTTCTTTCGGCACAAACCGCTCTCAGGAGCTCCCTGCGCTCGCCACAATGCTCTGTGTGCGAAGAAGCCGCTTCTTCGCCTGCGGGAGAATCGGCGAGCGGCAGCTTCCCAAAGGCGAAGATGCAAGCTGCAGCACACAGGCACAGTGTGGGCAGCCTTCAGACTTCGAGAAAACAGTACTTTACCACTCTCCTGCCTTTTCCATGGTTATTCTATTGGAAAAGAACGAGTTTTGGACAACTACCTTTCATTCTTGCCAAACTCTTTGCAGACCCCCGTGCAAGCTTTAGAACAAGATTTTGGATGTTTTCTTTCCTGGCAGAGTTTCTCCTTGCAAGATATGGTGGAAAAGCTTTTTGCTGAGTGTAGAGCGGCAAGACACGCAGAAGACGCAGATACGCAGCTCTCCGAAGCTAAGTGCCGGTCCCGGGCTTCTTTCGGCACAAACCGCTCTCAGGAGCTCCCTGCGCTCGCCACAATGCTCTGTGTGCGAAGAAGCCGCTTCTTCGCCTCCAGGAGAATCGGCGAGCGGCAGCTTCCCAAAGGCGAAGATGCAAGCTGCAGCACACAGGCACAGTGTGGGCAGCCTTCAGACTTAGAGAAAACAGTACTTTACCACTCTCCTGCCTTTTCCATGGTTATTCTATTGGAAAAGAACGAGTTTTGGACAACTACCTTTCATTCTTGCCAAACTCTTTGCAGACCCCCGTGCAAGCTTTAGAACAAGATTTTGGATGTTTTCTTTCCTGGCAGAGTTTCTCCTTGCAAGATATGGTGGAAAAGCTTTTTGCTGAGTGTAGAGCGGCAAGACACGCAGAAGACGCAGATACGCAGCTCTCCGAAGCTAAGTGCCGGTCCCGGGCTTCTTTCGGCACAAACCGCTCTCAGGAGCTCCCTGCGCTCGCCACAATGCTCTGTGTGCGAAGAAGCCGCTTCTTCGCCTCCGGGAGAATCGGCGAGCGGCAGCTTCCCAAAGGCGAAGATGCAAGCTGCAGCACACAGGCACAGTGTGGGCAGCCTTCAGACTTAGAGAAAACAGTACTTTACCACTCTCCTGCCTTTTCCATGGTTATTCTATTGGAAAAGAACGAGTTTTGGACAACTACCTTTCATTCTTGCCAAACTCTTTGCAGACCCCCGTGCAAGCTTTAGAAGAAGATTTTGGATGTTTTCTTTCCTGGCAGAGTTTCTCCTTGCAAGATATGGTGGAAAAGCTTTTTGCTGAGTGTAGAGCGGCAAGACACGCAGAAGACGCAGATACGCAGCTCTCCGAAGCTAAGTGCCGGTCCCGGGCTTCTTTCGGCACAAACCGCTCTCAGGAGCTCCCTGCGCTCGCCACAATGCTCTGTGTGCGAAGAAGCCGCTTCTTCGCCTCCGGGAGAATCGGCGAGCGGCAGCTTCCCAAAGGCGAAGATGCAAGCTGCAGCACGCAGGCACCGTGTGGGCAGCCTTCAGACTTAGAGAAAACAGTACTTTACCACTCTCCTGCCTTTTCCATGGTTATTCTATTGGAAAAGAACGAGTTTTGGACAACTACCTTTCATTCTTGCCAAACTCTTTGCAGACCCCCGTGCAAGCTTTAGAACAAGATTTTGGATGTTTTCTTTCCTGGCAGAGTTTCTCCTTGCAAGATATGGTGGAAAAGCTTTTTGCTGAGTGTAGAGCGGCAAGACACGCAGAAGACGCAGATACGCAGCTCTCCGAAGCTAAGTGCCGGTCCCGGGCTTCTTTCGGCACAAACCGCTCTCAGGAGCTCCCTGCGCTCGCCACAATGCTCTGTGTGCGAAGAAGCCGCTTCTTCGCCTGCGGGAGAATCGGCGAGCGGCAGCTTCCCAAAGGCGAAGATGCAAGCTGCAGCACACAGGCACAGTGTGGGCAGCCTTCAGACTTAGAGAAAACAGTACTTTACCACTCTCCTGCCTTTTCCATGGTTATTCTATTGGAAAAGAACGAGTTTTGGACAACTACCTTTCATTCTTGCCAAACTCTTTGCAGACCCCCGTGCAAGCTTTAGAAGAAGATTTTGGATGTTTTCTTTCCTGGCAGAGTTTCTCCTTGCAAGATATGGTGGAAAAGCTTTTTGCTGAGTGTAGAGCGGCAAGACACGCAGAAGACGCAGATACGCAGCTCTCCGAAGCTAAGTGCCGGTCCCGGGCTTCTTTCGGCACAAACCGCTCTCAGGAGCTCCCTGCGCTCGCCACAATGCTCTGTGTGCGAAGAAGCCGCTTCTTCGCCTCCGGGAGAATCGGCGAGCGGCAGCTTCCCAAAGGCGAAGATGCAAGCTGCAGCACACAGGCACAGTGTGGGCAGCCTTCAGACTTAGAGAAAACAGTACTTTACCACTCTCCTGCCTTTTCCATGGTTATTCTATTGGAAAAGAACGAGTTTTGGACAACTACCTTTCATTCTTGCCAAACTCTTTGCAGACCCCCGTGCAAGCTTTAGAACAAGATTTTGGATGTTTTCTTTCCTGGCAGAGTTTCTCCTTGCAAGATATGGTGGGAAAGCTTTTTGCTGAGTGTAGAGCGGCAAGACACGCAGAAGACGCAGATACGCAGCTCTCCGAAGCTAAGTGCCGGTCCCGGGCTTCTTTCGGCACAAACCGCTCTCAGGAGCTCCCTGCGCTCGCCACAATGCTCTGTGTGCGAAGAAGCCGCTTCTTCGCCTCCGGGAGAATCGGCGAGCGGCAGCTTCCCAAAGGCGAAGATGCAAGCTGCAGCACGCAGGCACAGTGTGGGCAGCCTTCAGACTTAGAGAAAACAGTACTTTACCACTCTCCTGCCTTTTCCATGGTTATTCTATTGGAAAAGAACGAGTTTTGGACAACTACCTTTCATTCTTGCCAAACGCTTTGCAGACCCCCTTGCAAGCTTTAGAACAAGATTTTGGATGTTTTCTTTCCTGGCAGAGTTTCTCCTTGCAAGATATGGTGGAAAAGCTTTTTGCTGAGTGTAGAGCGGCAAGACACGCAGAAGACGCAGATACGCAGCTCTCCGAAGCTAAGTGCCGGTCCCGGGCTTCTTTCGGCACAAACCGCTCTCAGGAGCTCCCTGCGCTCGCCACAATGCTCTGTGTGCGAAGAAGCCGCTTCTTCGCCTCCGGGAGAATCGGCGAGCGGCAGCTTCCCAAAGGCGAAGATGCAAGCTGCAGCACACAGGCACAGTGTGGGCAGCCTTCAGACTTCGAGAAAACAGTACTTTACCACTCTCCTGCCTTTTCCATGGTTATTCTATTGGAAAAGAACGAGTTTTGGACAACTACCTTTCATTCTTGCCAAACTCTTTGCAGACCCCCGTGCAAGCTTTAGAACAAGATTTTGGATGTTTTCTTTCCTGGCAGAGTTTCTCCTTGCAAGATATGGTGGAAAAGCTTTTTGCTGAGTGTAGAGCGGCAAGACACGCAGAAGACGCAGATACGCAGCTCTCCGAAGCTAAGTGCCGGTCCCGGGCTTCTTTCGGCACAAACCGCTCTCAGGAGCTCCCTGCGCTCGCCACAATGCTCTGTGTGCGAAGAAGCCGCTTCTTCGCCTCCTGGAGAATCGGCGAGCGGCAGCTTCCCAAAGGCGAAGATGCAAGCTGCAGCACACAGGCACAGTGTGGGCAGCCTTCAGACTTCGAGAAAACAGTACTTTACCACTCTCCTGCCTTTTCCATGGTTATTCTATTGGAAAAGAACGAGTTTTGGACAACTACCTTTCATTCTTGCCAAACTCTTTGCAGACCCCCGTGCAAGCTTTAGAAGAAGATTTTGGATGTTTTCTTTCCTGGCAGAGTTTCTCCTTGCAAGATATGGTGGAAAAGCTTTTTGCTGAGTGTAGAGCGGCAAGACACGCAGAAGACGCAGATACGCAGCTCTCCGAAGCTAAGTGCCGGTCCCGGGCTTCTTTCGGCACAAACCGCTCTCAGGAGCTCCCTGCGCTCGCCACAATGCTCTGTGTGCGAAGAAGCCGCTTCTTCGCCTCCGGGAGAATCGGCGAGCGGCAGCTTCCCAAAGGCGAAGATGCAAGCTGCAGCACACAGGCACAGTGTGGGCAGCCTTCAGACTTCGAGAAAACAGTACTTTACCACTCTCCTGCCTTTTCCATGGTTATTCTATTGGAAAAGAACGAGTTTTGGACAACTACCTTTCATTCTTGCCAAACTCTTTGCAGACCCCCGTGCAAGCTTTAGAACAAGATTTTGGATGTTTTCTTTCCTGGCAGAGTTTCTCCTTGCAAGATATGGTGGAAAAGCTTTTTGCTGAGTGTAGAGCGGCAAGACACGCAGAAGACGCAGATACGCAGCTCTCCGAAGCTAAGTGCCGGTCCCGGGCTTCTTTCGGCACAAACCGCTCTCAGGAGCTCCCTGCGCTCGCCACAATGCTCTGTGTGCGAAGAAGCCGCTTCTTCGCCTCCGGGAGAATCGGCGAGCGGCAGCTTCCCAAAGGCGAAGATGCAAGCTGCAGCACACAGGCACAGTGTGGGCAGCATTCAGACTTAGAGAAAACAGTACTTTACCACTCTCCTGCCTTTTCCATGGTTATTCTATTGGAAAAGAACGAGTTTTGGACAACTACCTTTCATTCTTGCCAAACTCTTTGCAGACCCCCGTGCAAGCTTTAGAACAAGATTTTGGATGTTTTCTTTCCTGGCAGAGTTTCTCCTTGCAAGATATGGTGGAAAAGCTTTTTGCTGAGTGTAGAGCGGCAAGACACGCAGAAGACGCAGATACGCAGCTCTCCGAAGCTAAGTGCCGGTCCCGGGCTTCTTTCGGCACAAACCGCTCTCAGGAGCTCCCTGCGCTCGCCACAATGCTCTGTGTGCGAAGAAGCCGCTTCTTCGCCTCCGGGAGAATCGGCGAGCGGCAGCTTCCCAAAGGCGAAGATGCAAGCTGCAGCACACAGGCACAGTGTGGGCAGCCTTCAGACTTAGAGAAAACAGTACTTTACCACTCTCCTGCCTTTTCCATGGTTATTCTATTGGAAAAGAACGAGTTTTGGACAACTACCTTTCATTCTTGCCAAACTCTTTGCAGACCCCCGTGCAAGCTTTAGAAGAAGATTTTGGATGTTTTCTTTCCTGGCAGAGTTTCTCCTTGCAAGATATGGTGGAAAAGCTTTTTGCTGAGTGTAGAGCGGCAAGACACGCAGAAGACGCAGATACGCAGCTCTCCGAAGCTAAGTGCCGGTCCCGGGCTTCTTTCGGCACAAACCGCTCTCAGGAGCTCCCTGCGCTCGCCACAATGCTCTGTGTGCGAAGAAGCCGCTTCTTCGCCTCCGGGAGAATCGGCGAGCGGCAGCTTCCCAAAGGCGAAGATGCAAGCTGCAGCACACAGGCACAGTGTGGGCAGCCTTCAGACTTAGAGAAAACAGTACTTTACCACTCTCCTGCCTTTTCCATGGTTATTCTATTGGAAAAGAACGAGTTTTGGACAACTACCTTTCATTCTTGCCAAACTCTTTGCAGACCCCCGTGCAAGCTTTAGAACAAGATTTTGGATGTTTTCTTTCCTGGCAGAGTTTCTCCTTGCAAGATATGGTGGGAAAGCTTTTTGCTGAGTGTAGAGCGGCAAGACACGCAGAAGACGCAGATACGCAGCTCTCCGAAGCTAAGTGCCGGTCCCGGGCTTCTTTCGGCACAAACCGCTCTCAGGAGCTCCCTGCGCTCGCCACAATGCTCTGTGTGCGAAGAAGCCGCTTCTTCGCCTCCGGGAGAATCGGCGAGCGGCAGCTTCCCAAAGGCGAAGATGCAAGCTGCAGCACGCAGGCACAGTGTGGGCAGCCTTCAGACTTAGAGAAAACAGTACTTTACCACTCTCCTGCCTTTTCCATGGTTATTCTATTGGAAAAGAACGAGTTTTGGACAACTACCTTTCATTCTTGCCAAACTCTTTGCAGACCCCCGTGCAAGCTTTAGAACAAGATTTTGGATGTTTACTTTCCTGGCAGAGTTTCTCTTTGCAAGATATGGTGGAAAAGCTTTTTGCTGAGTGTTGAGCGGCAAGACACGCAGAAGACACAGATACGCAGCTCTCCGAAGCTAAGTGCCGGTCCCGGGCTTCTTTCGGCACAAACCGCTCTCAGGAGCTCCCTGCGCTCGCCACAATGCTCTGTGTGCGAAGAAGCCGCTTCTTCGCCTCCGGGAGAATCGGCGAGCGGCAGCTTCCCAAAGGCGAAGATGCAAGCTGCAGCACACAGGCACAGTGTGGGCAGCCTTCAGACTTAGAGAAAACAGTACTTTACCACTCTCCTGCCTTTTCCATGGTTATTCTATTGGAAAAGAACGAGTTTTGGACAACTACCTTTCATTCTTGCCAAACTCTTTGCAGACCCCCGTGCAAGCTTTAGAACAAGATTTTGGATGTTTTCTTTCCTGGCAGAGTTTCTCCTTGCAAGATATGGTGGAAAAGCTTTTTGCTGAGTGTAGAGCGGCAAGACACGCAGAAGACGCAGATACGCAGCTCTCCGAAGCTAAGTGCCGGTCCCGGGCTTCTTTCGGCACAAACCGCTCTCAGGAGCTCCCTGCGCTCGCCACAATGCTCTGTGTGCGAAGAAGCCGCTTCTTCGCCTCCGGGAGAATCGGCGAGCGGCAGCTTCCCAAAGGCGAAGATGCAAGCTGCAGCACACAGGCACAGTGTGGGCAGCCTTCAGACTTAGAGAAAACAGTACTTTACCACTCTCCTGCCTTTTCCATGGTTATTCTATTGGAAAAGAACGAGTTTTGGACAACTACCTTTCATTCTTGCCAAACTCTTTGCAGACCCCCGTGCAAGCTTTAGAAGAAGATTTTGGATGTTTTCTTTCCTGGCAGAGTTTCTCCTTGCAAGATATGGTGGAAAAGCTTTTTGCTGAGTGTAGAGCGGCAAGACACGCAGAAGACGCAGATACGCAGCTCTCCGAAGCTAAGTGCCGGTCCCGGGCTTCTTTCGGCACAAACCGCTCTCAGGAGCTCCCTGCGCTCGCCACAATGCTCTGTGTGCGAAGAAGCCGCTTCTTCGCCTCCGGGAGAATCGGCGAGCGGCAGCTTCCCAAAGGCGAAGATGCAAGCTGCAGCACGCAGGCACAGTGTGGGCAGCCTTCAGACTTAGAGAAAACAGTACTTTACCACTCTCCTGCCTTTTCCATGGTTATTCTATTGGAAAAGAACGAGTTTTGGACAACTACCTTTCATTCTTGCCAAACTCTTTGCAGACCCCCGTGCAAGCTTTAGAACAAGATTTTGGATGTTTTCTTTCCTGGCAGAGTTTCTCCTTGCAAGATATGGTGGAAAAGCTTTTTGCTGAGTGTAGAGCGGCAAGACACGCAGAAGACGCAGATACGCAGCTCTCCGAAGCTAAGTGCCGGTCCCGGGCTTCTTTCGGCACAAACCGCTCTCAGGAGCTCCCTGCGCTCGCCACAATGCTCTGTGTGCGAAGAAGCCGCTTCTTCGCCTGCGGGAGAATCGGCGAGCGGCAGCTTCCCAAAGGCGAAGATGCAAGCTGCAGCACACAGGCACAGTGTGGGCAGCCTTCAGACTTAGAGAAAACAGTACTTTACCACTCTCCTGCCTTTTCCATGGTTATTCTATTGGAAAAGAACGAGTTTTGGACAACTACCTTTCATTCTTGCCAAACTCTTTGCAGACCCCCGTGCAAGCTTTAGAACAAGATTTTGGATGTTTTCTTTCCTGGCAGAGTTTCTCCTTGCAAGATATGGTGGGAAAGCTTTTTGCTGAGTGTAGAGCGGCAAGACACGCAGAAGACGCAGATACGCAGCTCTCCGAAGCTAAGTGCCGGTCCCGGGCTTCTTTCGGCACAAACCGCTCTCAGGAGCTCCCTGCGCTCGCCACAATGCTCTGTGTGCGAAGAAGCCGCTTCTTCGCCTCCGGGAGAATCAGCGAGCGGCAGCTTCCCAAAGGCGAAGATGCAAGCTGCAGCACACAGGCACAGTGTGGGCAGCCTTCAGACTTAGAGAAAACAGTACTTTACCACTCTCCTGCCTTTTCCATGGTTATTCTATTGGAAAAGAACGAGTTTTGGACAACTACCTTTCATTCTTGCCAAACTCTTTGCAGACCCCCGTGCAAGCTTTAGAACAAGATTTTGGATGTTTTCTTTCCTGGCAGAGTTTCTCCTTGCAAGATATGGTGGAAAAGCTTTTTGCTGAGTGTAGAGCGGCAAGACACGCAGAAGACGCAGATACGCAGCTCTCCGAAGCTAAGTGCCGGTCCCGGGCTTCTTTCGGCACAAACCGCTCTCAGGAGCTCCCTGCGCTCGCCACAATGCTCTGTGTGCGAAGAAGCCGCTTCTTCGCCTCCGGGAGAATCGGCGAGCGGCAGCTTCCCAAAGGCGAAGATGCAAGCTGCAGCACACAGGCACAGTGTGGGCAGCCTTCAGACTTCGAGAAAAACAGTACTTTACCACTCTCCTGCCTTTTCCATGGTTATTCTATTGAAAAGAACGAGTTTTGGACAACTACCTTTCATTCTTGCCAAACTCTTTGCAGACCCCCGTGCAAGCTTTAGAACAGATTTTGGATGTTTTCTTTCCTGGCAGAGTTTCTCCTTGCAAGATATGGTGGAAAAGCTTTTTGCTGAGTGTAGAGCGGCAAGACACGCAGAAGACGCAGATACGCAGCTCTCCGAAGCTAAGTGCCGGTCCCGGGCTTCTTTCGGCACAAACCGCTCTCAGGAGCTCCCTGCGCTCGCCACAATGCTCTGTGTGCGAAGAAGCCGCTTCTTCGCCTCCTGGAGAATCGGCGAGCGGCAGCTTCCCAAAGGGCGAAGATGCAAGCTGCAGCACACAGGCACAGTGTGGGCAGCCTTCAGACTTAGAGAAAACAGTACTTTACCACTCTCCTGCCTTTTCCATGGTTATTCTATTGGAAAAGAACGAGTTTTGGACAACTACCTTTCATTCTTGCCAAACTCTTTGCAGACCCCCGTGCAAGCTTTAGAAGAAGATTTTGGATGTTTTCTTTCCTGGCAGAGTTTCTCCTTGCAAGATATGGTGGAAAAGCTTTTTACTGAGTGTAGAGCGGCAAGACACGCAGAAGACGCAGATACGCAGCTCTCCGAAGCTAAGTGCCGGTCCCGGGCTTCTTTCGGCACAAACCGCTCTCAGGAGCTCCCTGCGCTCGCCACAATGCTCTGTGTGCGAAGAAGCCGCTTCTTCGCCTCCGGGAGAATCGGCGAGCGGCAGCTTCCCAAAGGCGAAGATGCAAGCTGCAGCACACAGGCACAGTGTGGGCAGCCCTTCAGACTTAGAGAAAACAGTACTTTACCACTCTCCTGCCTTTTCCATGGTTATTCTATTGGAAAAGAACGAGTTTTGGACAACTACCTTTCATTCTTGCCAAACTCTTTGCAGACCCCCGTGCAAGCTTTAGAAGAAGATTTGGATGTTTTCTTTCCTGGCAGAGTTTCTCCTTGCAAGATATGGTGGAAAAGCTTTTTGCTGAGTGTAGAGCGGCAAGACACGCAGAAGACGCAGATACGCAGCTCTCCGAAGCTAAGTGCCGGTCCCGGGCTTCTTTCGGCACAAACCGCTCTCAGGAGCTCCCTGCGCTCGCCACAATGCTCTGTGTGCGAAGAAGCCGCTTCTTCGCCTCCGGGAGAATCGGCGAGCGGCAGCTTCCCAAAGGCGAAGATGCAAGCTGCAGCACACAGGCACAGTGTGGGCAGCCTTCAGACTTAGAGAAAACAGTACTTTACCACTCTCCTGCCTTTTCCATGGTTATTCTATTGGAAAAGAACGAGTTTTGGACAACTACCTTTCATTCTTGCCAAACTCTTTGCAGACCCCCGTGCAAGCTTTAGAACAAGATTTTGGATGTTTTCTTTCCTGGCAGAGTTTCTCCTTGCAAGATATGGTGGAAAAGCTTTTCGCTGAGTGTAGAGCGGCAAGACACGCAGAAGACGCAGATACGCAGCTCTCCGAAGCTAAGTGCCGGTCCCGGGCTTCTTTCGGCACAAACCGCTCTCAGGAGCTCCCTGCGCTCGCCACAATGCTCTGTGTGCGAAGAAGCCGCTTCTTCGCCTCCGGGAGAATCGGCGAGCGGCAGCTTCCCAAAGGCGAAGATGCAAGCTGCAGCACACAGGCACAGTGTGGGCAGCCTTCAGACTTAGAGAAAACAGTACTTTACCACTCTCCTGCCTTTTTCATGGTTATTCTATTGGAAAAGAACGAGTTTTGGACAACTACCTTTCATTCTTGCCAAACTCTTTGCAGACCCCCGTGCAAGCTTTAGAACAAGATTTTGGATGTTTTCTTTCCTGGCAGAGTTTCTCCTTGCAAGATATGGTGGAAAAGCTTTTTGCTGAGTGTAGAGCGGCAAGACACGCAGAAGACGCAGATACGCAGCTCTCCGAAGCTAAGTGCCGGTCCCGGGCTTCTTTCGGCACAAACCGCTCTCAGGAGCTCCCTGCGCTCGCCACAATGCTCTGTGTGCGAAGAAGCCGCTTCTTCGCCTCCGGGAGAATCGGCGAGCGGCAGCTTCCCAAAGGCGAAGATGCAAGCTGCAGCACGCAGGCACCGTGTGGGCAGCCTTCAGACTTCGAGAAAACAGTACTTTACCACTCTCCTGCCTTTTCCATGGTTATTCTATTGGAAAAGAACGAGTTTTGGACAACTACCTTTCATTCTTGCCAAACGCTTTGCAGACCCCCGTGCAAGCTTTAGAACAAGATTTTGGATGTTTTCTTTCCTGGCAGAGTTTCTCCTTGCAAGATATGGTGGAAAAGCTTTTTGCTGAGTGTAGAGCGGCAAGACACGCAGAAGACGCAGATACGCAGCTCTCCGAAGCTAAGTGCCGGTCCCGGGCTTCTTTCGGCACAAACCGCTCTCAGGAGCTCCCTGCGCTCGCCACAATGCTCTGTGTGCGAAGAAGCCGCTTCTTCGCCTCCGGGAGAATCGGCGAGCGGCAGCTTCCCAAAGGCGAAGATGCAAGCTGCAGCACGCAGGCACAGTGTGGGCAGCCTTCAGACTTAGAGAAAACAGTACTTTACCACTCTCCTGCCTTTTCCATGGTTATTCTATTGGAAAAGAACGAGTTTTGGACAACTACCTTTCATTCTTGCCAAACTCTTTGCAGACCCCCGTGCAAGCTTTAGAACAAGATTTTGGATGTTTTCTTTCCTGGCAGAGTTTCTCCTTGCAAGATATGGTGGAAAAGCTTTTTGCTGAGTGTAGAGCGGCAAGACACGCAGAAGACGCAGATACGCAGCTCTCCGAAGCTAAGTGCCGGTCCCGGGCTTCTTTCGGCACAAACCGCTCTCAGGAGCTCCCTGCGCTCGCCACAATGCTCTGTGTGCGAAGAAGCCGCTTCTTCGCCTCCTGGAGAATCGGCGAGCGGCAGCTTGCCAAAGGCGAAGATGCAAGCTGCAGCACACAGGCACAGTGTGGGCAGCCTTCAGACTTAGAGAAAACAGTACTTTACCACTCTCCTGCCTTTTCCATGGTTATTCTATTGGAAAAGAACGAGTTTTGGACAACTACCTTTCATTCTTGCCAAACTCTTTGCAGACCCCCGTGCAAGCTTTAGAACAAGATTTTGGATGTTTTCTTTCCTGGCAGAGTTTCTCCTTGCAAGATATGGTGGAAAAGCTTTTTGCTGAGTGTAGAGCGGCAAGACACGCAGAAGACGCAGATACGCAGCTCTCCGAAGCTAAGTGCCGGTCCCGGGCTTCTTTCGGCACAAACCGCTCTCAGGAGCTCCCTGCGCTCGCCACAATGCTCTGTGTGCGAAGAAGCCGCTTCTTCGCCTCCGGGAGAATCGGCGAGCGGCAGCTTCCCAAAGGCGAAGATGCAAGCTGCAGCACGCAGGCACAGTGTGGGCAGCCTTCAGACTTCGAGAAAACAGTACTTTACCACTCTCCTGCCTTTTCCATGGTTATTCTATTGGAAAAGAACGAGTTTTGGACAACTACCTTTCATTCTTGCCAAACTCTTTGCAGACCCCCGTGCAAGCTTTAGAACAAGATTTTGGATGTTTTCTTTCCTGGCAGAGTTTCTCCTTGCAAGATATGGTGGAAAAGCTTTTGCTGAGTGTAGGAGCGGCAAGACACGCAGAAGACGCAGATACGCAGCTCTCCGAAGCTAAGTGCCGGTCCCGGGCTTCTTTCGGCACAAACCGCTCTCAGGAGCTCCCTGCGCTCGCCACAATGCTCCTGTGTGCGAAGAAGCCGCTTCTTCGCCTCCGGGAGAATCGGCGAGCGGCAGCTTCCCAAAGGCGAAGATGCAAGCTGCAGCACACAGGCACAGTGTGGGCAGCCTTCAGACTTCGAGAAAACAGTACTTTTACACTCTCCTGCCTTTCCATGGTTATTCTATTGGAAAAGAACGAGTTTTGGACAACTACCTTCATTCTTGCCAAACTCTTTGCAGACCCCGTGCAAGCTTTAGAACAAGATTTGGATGTTTTCTTTCCTGGCAGAGTTTCTCCTTGCAAGATATGGTGGAAAAGCTTTTTGCTGAGTGTAGAGCGGCAAGGACACGCAGAAGACGCAGATACGCAGCTCTCCGAAGCTAAGTGCCGGTCCCGGGCTTCTTTCGGCACAAACCGCTCTCAGGAGCTCCCTGCGCTCGCCACAATGCTCTGTGTGCGAAGAAGCCGCTTCTTCGCCTCCGGGAGAATCGGCGAGCGGCAGCTTCCCAAAGGCGAAGATGCAAGCTGCAGCACGCAGGCACAGTGTGGGCAGCCTTCAGACTTCGAGAAAACAGTACTTTACCACTCTCCTGCCTTTTCCATGGTTATTCTATTGGAAAAGAACGAGTTTTGGACAACTACCTTTCATTCTTGCCAAACTCTTGCAGACCCCGTGCAAGCTTTAGAACAAGATTTTGGATGTTTTCTTTCCTGCAGAGTTTCTCCTTGCAAGATATGGTGGAAAAGCTAAGCTTTTTGCTGAGTGTAGAGCGGCAAGACACGCAGAAGACGCAGATACGCAGCTCTCCGAAGCTAAGTGCCGGTCCCGGGCTTCTTTCGGCACAAACCGCTCTCAGGAGCTCCCTGCGCTCGCCACAATGCTCTGTGTGCGAAGAAGCCGCTTCTTCGCCTCCGGGAGAATCGGCGAGCGGCAGCTTCCCAAAGGCGAAGATGCAAGCTGCAGCACGCAGGTACAGTGTGGGCAGCCTTCAGACTTAGAGAAAACAGTACTTTACCACTCTCCTGCCTTTTCCATGGTTATTCTATTGGAAAAGAACGAGTTTTGGACAACTACCTTTCATTCTTGCCAAACTCTTTGCAGACCCCGTGCAAGCTTTAGAACAAGATTTTGGATGTTTTCTTTCCTGGCAGAGTTTCTCCTTGCAAGATTATGGTGGGAAAAGCTTTTGCTGAGTGTAGAGCCGGCAAGACACGCAGAAGACGCAGATACGCAGCTCTCCGAAGCTAAGTGCCGGTCCCGGGCTTCTTTCGGCACAAACCGCTCTCAGGAGCTCCCTGCGCTCGCCACAATGCTCTGTGTGCGAAGAAGCCGCTTCTTCGCCTCCGGGAGAATCGGCGAGCGGCAGCTTCCCACAGGCGAAGATGCAAGCTGCAGCACACAGGCACAGTGTGGGACAGCCTTCAGACTTCGAGAAAACAGTACTTTACCACTCTCCTGCCTTTTCCATGGTTATTCTATTGGAAAAGAACGAGTTTTGGACAACTACCTTTCATTCTTGCCAAACTCTTTGCAGACCCCCGTGCAAGCTTTAGAACAAGATTTTGGATGTTTTCTTTTCCTGGCAGAGTTTCTCCTTGCAAGATATGGTGGAAAAGCTTTTTGCTGAGTGTAGAGCGGCAGACACGCAGAAGACGCAGATACGCAGCTCTCCGAAGCTAAGTGCCGGTCCCGGGCTTCTTTCGGCACAAACCGCTCTCAGGAGCTCCCTGCGCTCGCCACAATGCTCTGTGTGCGAAGAAGCCGCCTTCTTCGCCTCCGGGAGAATCGGCGAGCGGCAGCTTCCCAAAGGCGAAGATGCAAGCTGCAGCACACAGGCACAGTGTGGGCAGCCTTCAGACTTAGAGAAAACAGTACTTTACCACTCCTCCTGCCCTTTTCCATGGTTATTCTATTGGAAAAGAACGAGTTTTGGACAACTACCTTTCATTCTTGCCAAACTCTTTGCAGACCCCCGTGCAAGCTTTAGAACAAGATTTTGGATGTTTTCTTTCCTGGCAGAGTTTCTCCTTGCAAGATATGGTGGAAAAGCTTTTTGCTGAGTGTAGAGCGGCAAGACACGCAGAAGACGCAGATACGCAGCTCTCCGAAGCTAAGTGCCGGTCCCGGGCTTCTTTCGGCACAAACCGCTCTCAGGAGCTCCCTGCGCTCGCCACAATGCTCTGTGTGCGAAGAAGCCGCTTCTTCGCCTCCGGGAGAATCGGCGAGCGGCAGCTTCCCAAAGGCGAAGATGCAAGCTGCAGCACGCAGGCACAGTGTGGGCAGCCTTCAGACTTCGAGAAAACAGTACTTTACCACTCTCCTGCCTTTTCCATGGTTATTCTATTGGAAAAGAACGAGTTTTGGACAACTACCTTTTCATTCTTGCCAAACTCTTTGCAGACCCCCGTGCAAGCTTTAGAACAAGATTTTGGATGTTTTCTTTCCTGGCAGAGTTTCTCCTTGCAAGATATGGTGGAAAAGCTTTTTGCTGAGTGTAGAGCGGCAAGACACGCAGAAGACGCAGATACGCAGCTCTCCGAAGCTAAGTGCCGGTCCCGGGCTTCTTTCGGCACAAACCGCTCTCAGGAGCTCCCTGCGCTCGCCACAATGCTCTGTGTGCGAAGAAGCCGCTTCTTCGCCTCCGGGAGAATCGGCGAGCGGCAGCTTCCCAAAGGCGAAGATGCAAGCTGCAGCACGCAGGCACAGTGTGGGCAGCCTTCAGACTTAGAGAAAACAGTACTTGACCACTCTCCTGCCTTTTCCATGGTTATTCTATTGGAAAAGAACGAGTTTTGGACAACTACCTTTCATTCTTGCCAAACTCTTTGCAGACCCCCGTGCAAGCTTAGAACAAGATTTTGGATGTTTTCTTTCCTGGCAGAGTTTCTCCTTGCAAGATATGGTGGAAAAGCTTTTTGCTGAGTGGTAGAGCGGCAAGACACGCAGAAGACGCAGATACGCAGCTCTCCGAAGCTAAGTGCCGGTCCCGGGCTTCTTTCGGCACAAACCGCTCTCAGGAGCTCCCTGCGCTCGCCACAATGCTCTGTGTGCGAAGAAGCCGCTTCTTCGCCTCCGGGAGAATCGGCGAGCGGCAGCTTCCCAAAGGCGAAGATGCAAGCTGCAGCACACAGGCACAGTGTGGGCAGCCTTCAGACTTCGAGAAAACAGTACTTTACCACTCTCCTGCCTTTTCCATGGTTATTCTATTGGAAAAGAACGAGTTTTGGACAACTACCTTTCATTCTTGCCAAACTCTTTGCAGACCCCCGTGCAAGCTTTAGAACAAGATTTTGGATGTTTTCTTTCCTGGCAGAGTTTCTCCTTGCAAGATATGGTGGAAAAGCTTTTTGCTGAGTGTAGAGCGGCAAGACACGCAGAAGACGCAGATACGCAGCTCTCCGAAGCTAAGTGCCGGTCCCGGGCTTCTTTCGGCACAAACCGCTCTCAGGAGCTCCCTGCGCTCGCCACAATGCTCTGTGTGCGAAGAAGCCGCTTCTTCGCCTCCGGGAGAATCGGCGAGCGGCAGCTTCCCAAAGGCGAAGATGCAAGCTGCAGCACGCAGGCACAGTGTGGGCAGCCTTCAGACTTAGAGAAAACAGTACTTTACCACTCTCCTGCCTTTTCCATGGTTATTCTATTGGAAAAGAACGAGTTTTGGACAACTACCTTTCATTCTTGCCAAACTCTTTGCAGACCCCCGTGCAAGCTTTAGAACAAGATTTTGGATGTTTTCTTTCCTGGCAGAGTTTCTCCTTGCAAGATATGGTGGAAAAGCTTTTTGCTGAGTGTAGAGCGGCAAGACACGCAGAAGACGCAGATACGCAGCTCTCCGAAGCTAAGTGCCGGTCCCGGGCTTCTTTCGGCACAAACCGCTCTCAGGAGCTCCCTGCGCTCGCCACAATGCTCTGTGTGCGAAGAAGCCGCTTCTTCGCCTGCGGGAGAATCGGCGAGCGGCAGCTTCCCAAAGGCGAAGATGCAAGCTGCAGCACACAGGCACAGTGTGGGCAGCCTTCAGACCTCGAGAAAACAGTACTTTACCACTCTCCTGCCTTTTTCATGGTTATTCTATTGGAAAAGAACGAGTTTTGGACAACTACCTTTCATTCTTGCCAAACTCTTTGCAGACCCCCGTGCAAGCTTTAGAACAAGATTTTGGATGTTTTCTTTCCTGGCAGAGTTTCTCCTTGCAAGATATGGTGGAAAAGCTTTTCGCTGAGTGTAGAGCGGCAAGACACGCAGAAGACGCAGATACGCAGCTCTCCGAAGCTAAGTGCCGGTCCCGGGCTTCTTTCGGCACAAACCGCTCTCAGGAGCTCCCTGCGCTCGCCACAATGCTCTGTGTGCGAAGAAGCCGCTTCTTCGCCTCCGGGAGAATCGGCGAGCGGCAGCTTCCCAAAGGCGAAGATGCAAGCTGCAGCACACAGGCACAGTGTGGGCAGCCTTCAGACTTAGAGAAAACAGTACTTTACCACTCTCCTGCCTTTTTCATGGTTATTCTATTGGAAAAGAACGAGTTTTGGACAACTACCTTTCATTCTTGCCAAACTCTTTGCAGACCCCCGTGCAAGCTTTAGAAGAAGATTTTGGATGTTTTCTTTCCTGGCAGAGTTTCTCCTTGCAAGATATGGTGGAAAAGCTTTTTGCTGAGTGTAGAGCGGCAAGACACGCAGAAGACGCAGATACGCAGCTCTCCGAAGCTAAGTGCCGGTCCCGGGCTTCTTTCGGCACAAACCGCTCTCAGGAGCTCCCTGCGCTCGCCACAATGCTCTGTGTGCGAAGAAGCCGCTTCTTCGCCTCCGGGAGAATCGGCGAGCGGCAGCTTCCCAAAGGCGAAGATGCAAGCTGCAGCACGCAGGCACCGTGTGGGCAGCCTTCAGACTTAGAGAAAACAGTACTTTACCACTCTCCTGCCTTTTCCATGGTTATTCTATTGGAAAAGAACGAGTTTTGGACAACTACCTTTCATTCTTGCCAAACGCTTTGCAGACCCCCGTGCAAGCTTTAGAACAAGATTTTGGATGTTTTCTTTCCTGGCAGAGTTTCTCCTTGCAAGATATGGTGGAAAAGCTTTTTGCTGAGTGTAGAGCGGCAAGACACGCAGAAGACGCAGATACGCAGCTCTCCGAAGCTAAGTGCCGGTCCCGGGCTTCTTTCGGCACAAACCGCTCTCAGGAGCTCCCTGCGCTCGCCACAATGCTCTGTGTGCGAAGAAGCCGCTTCTTCGCCTCCGGGAGAATCGGCGAGCGGCAGCTTCCCAAAGGCGAAGATGCAAGCTGCAGCACGCAGGCACAGTGTGGGCAGCCTTCAGACTTAGAGAAAACAGTACTTGACCACTCTCCTGCCTTTTCCATGGTTATTCTATTGGAAAAGAACGAGTTTTGGACAACTACCTTTCATTCTTGCCAAACTCTTTGCAGACCCCCGTGCAAGCTTTAGAAGAAGATTTTGGATGTTTTCTTTCCTGGCAGAGTTTCTCCTTGCAAGATATGGTGGAAAAGCTTTTTGCTGAGTGTAGAGCGGCAAGACACGCAGAAGACGCAGATACGCAGCTCTCCGAAGCTAAGTGCCGGTCCCGGGCTTCTTTCGGCACAAACCGCTCTCAGGAGCTCCCTGCGCTCGCCACAATGCTCTGTGTGCGAAGAAGCCGCTTCTTCGCCTCCTGGAGAATCGGCGAGCGGCAGCTTGCCAAAGGCGAAGATGCAAGCTGCAGCACACAGGCACAGTGTGGGCAGCCTTCAGACTTAGAGAAAACAGTACTTTACCACTCTCCTGCCTTTTTCATGGTTATTCTATTGGAAAAGAACGAGTTTTGGACAACTACCTTTCATTCTTGCCAAACTCTTTGCAGACCCCCGTGCAAGCTTTAGAACAAGATTTTGGATGTTTTCTTTCCTGGCAGAGTTTCTCCTTGCAAGATATGGTGGAAAAGCTTTTTGCTGAGTGTAGAGCGGCAAGACACGCAGAAGACGCAGATACGCAGCTCTCCGAAGCTAAGTGCCGGTCCCGGGCTTCTTTCGGCACAAACCGCTCTCAGGAGCTCCCTGCGCTCGCCACAATGCTCTGTGTGCGAAGAAGCCGCTTCTTCGCCTCCGGGAGAATCGGCGAGCGGCAGCTTCCCAAAGGCGAAGATGCAAGCTGCAGCACGCAGGCACAGTGTGGGCAGCCTTCAGACTTAGAGAAAACAGTACTTTACCACTCTCCTGCCTTTTCCATGGTTATTCTATTGGAAAAGAACGAGTTTTGGACAACTACCTTTCATTCTTGCCAAACTCTTTGCAGACCCCCGTGCAAGCTTTAGAACAAGATTTTGGATGTTTTCTTTCCTGGCAGAGTTTCTCCTTGCAAGATATGGTGGAAAAGCTTTTTGCTGAGTGTAGAGCGGCAAGACACGCAGAAGACGCAGATACGCAGCTCTCCGAAGCTAAGTGCCGGTCCCGGGCTTCTTTCGGCACAAACCGCTCTCAGGAGCTCCCTGCGCTCGCCACAATGCTCTGTGTGCGAAGAAGCCGCTTCTTCGCCTCCTGGAGAATCGGCGAGCGGCAGCTTCCCAAAGGCGAAGATGCAAGCTGCAGCACACAGGCACAGTGTGGGCAGCCTTCAGACTTCGAGAAAACAGTACTTTACCACTCTCCTGCCTTTTCCATGGTTATTCTATTGGAAAAGAACGAGTTTTGGACAACTACCTTTCATTCTTGCCAAACTCTTTGCAGACCCCCGTGCAAGCTTTAGAACAAGATTTTGGATGTTTTCTTTCCTGGCAGAGTTTCTCCTTGCAAGATATGGTGGAAAAGCTTTTTGCTGAGTGTAGAGCGGCAAGACACGCAGAAGACGCAGATACGCAGCTCTCCGAAGCTAAGTGCCGGTCCCGGGCTTCTTTCGGCACAAACCGCTCTCAGGAGCTCCCTGCGCTCGCCACAATGCTCTGTGTGCGAAGAAGCCGCTTCTTCGCCTCCGGGAGAATCGGCGAGCGGCAGCTTCCCAAAGGCGAAGATGCAAGCTGCAGCACGCAGGCACAGTGTGGGCAGCCTTCAGACTTAGAGAAAACAGTACTTTACCACTCTCCTGCCTTTTCCATGGTTATTCTATTGGAAAAGAACGAGTTTTGGACAACTACCTTTCATTCTTGCCAAACTCTTTGCAGACCCCCGTGCAAGCTTTAGAACAAGATTTTGGATGTTTTCTTTCCTGGCAGAGTTTCTCCTTGCAAGATATGGTGGAAAAGCTTTTTACTGAGTGTAGAGCGGCAAGACACGCAGAAGACGCAGATACGCAGCTCTCCGAAGCTAAGTGCCGGTCCCGGGCTTCTTTCGGCACAAACCGCTCTCAGGAGCTCCCTGCGCTCGCCACAATGCTCTGTGTGCGAAGAAGCCGCTTCTTCGCCTCCGGGAGAATCGGCGAGCGGCAGCTTCCCAAAGGCGAAGATGCAAGCTGCAGCACGCAGGCACAGTGTGGGCAGCCTTCAGACTTAGAGAAAACAGTACTTTACCACTCTCCTGCCTTTTCCATGGTTATTCTATTGGAAAAGAACGAGTTTTGGACAACTACCTTTCATTCTTGCCAAACTCTTTGCAGACCCCCGTGCAAGCTTTAGAAGAAGATTTTGGATGTTTTCTTTCCTGGCAGAGTTTCTCCTTGCAAGATATGGTGGAAAAGCTTTTTGCTGAGTGTAGAGCGGCAAGACACGCAGAAGACGCAGATACACAGCTCTCCGAAGCTAAGTGCCGGTCCCGGGCTTCTTTCGGCACAAACCGCTCTCAGGAGCTCCCTGCGCTCGCCACAATGCTCTGTGTGCGAAGAAGCCGCTTCTTCGCCTCCTGGAGAATCGGCGAGCGGCAGCTTCCCAAAGGCGAAGATGCAAGCTGCAGCACACAGGCACAGTGTGGGCAGCCTTCAGACCTCGAGAAAACAGTACTTTACCACTCTCCTGCCTTTTCCATGGTTATTCTATTGGAAAAGAACGAGTTTTGGACAACTACCTTTCATTCTTGCCAAACTCTTTGCAGACCCCCGTGCAAGCTTTAGAACAAGATTTTGGATGTTTTCTTTCCTGGCAGAGTTTCTCCTTGCAAGATATGGTGGAAAAGCTTTTTGCTGAGTGTAGAGCGGCAAGACACGCAGAAGACGCAGATACGCAGCTCTCCGAAGCTAAGTGCCGGTCCCGGGCTTCTTTCGGCACAAACCGCTCTCAGGAGCTCCCTGCGCTCGCCACAATGCTCTGTGTGCGAAGAAGCCGCTTCTTCGCCTCCGGGAGAATCGGCGAGCGGCAGCTTGCCAAAGGCGAAGATGCAAGCTGCAGCACACAGGCACAGTGTGGGCAGCCTTCAAACTTAGAGAAAACAGTACTTTACCACTCTCCTGCCTTTTCCATGGTTATTCTATTGGAAAAGAACGAGTTTTGGACAACTACCTTTCATTCTTGCCAAACTCTTTGCAGACCCCCGTGCAAGCTTTAGAAGAAGATTTTGGATGTTTTCTTTCCTGGCAGAGTTTCTCCTTGCAAGATATGGTGGAAAAGCTTTTTGCTGAGTGTAGAGCGGCAAGACACGCAGAAGACGCAGATACGCAGCTCTCCGAAGCTAAGTGCCGGTCCCGGGCTTCTTTCGGCACAAACCGCTCTCAGGAGCTCCCTGCGCTCGCCACAATGCTCTGTGTGCGAAGAAGCCGCTTCTTCGCCTCCGGGAGAATCGGCGAGCGGCAGCTTCCCAAAGGCGAAGATGCAAGCTGCAGCACGCAGGCACCGTGTGGGCAGCCTTCAGACTTAGAGAAAACAGTACTTTACCACTCTCCTGCCTTTTCCATGGTTATTCTATTGGAAAAGAACGAGTTTTGGACAACTACCTTTCATTCTTGCCAAACTCTTTGCAGACCCCCGTGCAAGCTTTAGAACAAGATTTTGGATGTTTTCTTTCCTGGCAGAGTTTCTCCTTGCAAGATATGGTGGAAAAGCTTTTGGCTGAGTGTAGAGCGGCAAGACACGCAGAAGACGCAGATACGCAGCTCTCCGAAGCTAAGTGCCGGTCCCGGGCTTCTTTCGGCACAAACCGCTCTCAGGAGCTCCCTGCGCTCGCCACAATGCTCTGTGTGCGAAGAAGCCGCTTCTTCGCCTCCGGGAGAATCGGCGAGCGGCAGCTTCCCAAAGGCGAAGATGCAAGCTGCAGCACGCAGGCACCGTGTGGGCAGCCTTCAGACTTAGAGAAAACAGTACTTTACCACTCTCCTGCCTTTTCCATGGTTATTCTATTGGAAAAGAACGAGTTTTGGACAACTACCTTTCATTCTTGCCAAACTCTTTGCAGACCCCCGTGCAAGCTTTAGAACAAGATTTTGGATGTTTTCTTTCCTGGCAGAGTTTCTCCTTGCAAGATATGCTGGAAAAGCTTTTTGCTGAGTGTAGAGCGGCAAGACACGCAGAAGACGCAGATACGCAGCTCTCCGAAGCTAAGTGCCGGTCCCGGGCTTCTTTCGGCACAAACCGCTCTCAGGAGCTCCCTGCGCTCGCCACAATGCTCTGTGTGCGAAGAAGCCGCTTCTTCGCCTCCTGGAGAATCGGCGAGCGGCAGCTTCCCACAGGCGAAGATGCAAGCTGCAGCACACAGGCACAGTGTGGGCAGCCTTCAAACTTAGAGAAAACAGTACTTTACCACTCTCCTGCCTTTTCCATGGTTATTCTATTGGAAAAGAACGAGTTTTGGACAACTACCTTTCATTCTTGCCAAACTCTTTGCAGACCCCCGTGCAAGCTTTAGAAGAAGATTTTGGATGTTTTCTTTCCTGGCAGAGTTTCTCCTTGCAAGATATGGTGGAAAAGCTTTTTGCTGAGTGTAGAGCGGCAAGACACGCAGAAGACGCAGATACGCAGCTCTCCGAAGCTAAGTGCCGGTCCCGGGCTTCTTTCGGCACAAACCGCTCTCAGGAGCTCCCTGCGCTCGCCACAATGCTCTGTGTGCGAAGAAGCCGCTTCTTCGCCTCCGGGAGAATCGGCGAGCGGCAGCTTCCCAAAGGCGAAGATGCAAGCTGCAGCACACAGGCACAGTGTGGGCAGCCTTCAGACCTCGAGAAAACAGTACTTTACCACTCTCCTGCCTTTTCCATGGTTATTCTATTGGAAAAGAACGAGTTTTGGACAACTACCTTTCATTCTTGCCAAACTCTTTGCAGACCCCCGTGCAAGCTTTAGAACAAGATTTTGGATGTTTTCTTTCCTGGCAGAGTTTCTCCTTGCAAGATATGGTGGAAAAGCTTTTTGCTGAGTGTAGAGCGGCAAGACACGCAGAAGACGCAGATACGCAGCTCTCCGAAGCTAAGTGCCGGTCCCGGGCTTCTTTCGGCACAAACCGCTCTCAGGAGCTCCCTGCGCTCGCCACAATGCTCTGTGTGCGAAGAAGCCGCTTCTTCGCCTCCGGGAGAATCGGCGAGCGGCAGCTTCCCAAAGGCGAAGATGCAAGCTGCAGCACACAGGCACAGTGTGGGCAGCCTTCAAACTTAGAGAAAACAGTACTTTACCACTCTCCTGCCTTTTCCATGGTTATTCTATTGGAAAAGAACGAGTTTTGGACAACTACCTTTCATTCTTGCCAAACTCTTTGCAGACCCCCGTGCAAGCTTTAGAACAAGATTTTGGATGTTTTCTTTCCTGGCAGAGTTTCTCCTTGCAAGATATGGTGGAAAAGCTTTTGGCTGAGTGTAGAGCGGCAAGACACGCAGAAGACGCAGATACGCAGCTCTCCGAAGCTAAGTGCCGGTCCCGGGCTTCTTTCGGCACAAACCGCTCTCAGGAGCTCCCTGCGCTCGCCACAATGCTCTGTGTGCGAAGAAGCCGCTTCTTCGCCTCCGGGAGAATCGGCGAGCGGCAGCTTCCCAAAGGCGAAGATGCAAGCTGCAGCACGCAGGCACCGTGTGGGCAGCCTTCAGACTTAGAGAAAACAGTACTTTACCACTCTCCTGCCTTTTCCATGGTTATTCTATTGGAAAAGAACGAGTTTTGGACAACTACCTTTCATTCTTGCCAAACTCTTTGCAGACCCCCGTGCAAGCTTTAGAAGAAGATTTTGGATGTTTTCTTTCCTGGCAGAGTTTCTCCTTGCAAGATATGGTGGAAAAGCTTTTTGCTGAGTGTAGAGCGGCAAGACACGCAGAAGACGCAGATACGCAGCTCTCCGAAGCTAAGTGCCGGTCCCGGGCTTCTTTCGGCACAAACCGCTCTCAGGAGCTCCCTGCGCTCGCCACAATGCTCTGTGTGCGAAGAAGCCGCTTCTTCGCCTCCGGGAGAATCGGCGAGCGGCAGCTTCCCAAAGGCGAAGATGCAAGCTGCAGCACGCAGGCACAGTGTGGGCAGCCTTCAGACTTAGAGAAAACAGTACTTTACCACTCTCCTGCCTTTTCCATGGTTATTCTATTGGAAAAGAACGAGTTTTGGACAACTACCTTTCATTCTTGCCAAACTCTTTGCAGACCCCCGTGCAAGCTTTAGAACAAGATTTTGGATGTTTTCTTTCCTGGCAGAGTTTCTCCTTGCAAGATATGGTGGAAAAGCTTTTTGCTGAGTGTAGAGCGGCAAGACACGCAGAAGACGCAGATACACAGCTCTCCGAAGCTAAGTGCCGGTCCCGGGCTTCTTTCGGCACAAACCGCTCTCAGGAGCTCCCTGCGCTCGCCACAATGCTCTGTGTGCGAAGAAGCCGCTTCTTCGCCTCCGGGAGAATCGGCGAGCGGCAGCTTCCCAAAGGCGAAGATGCAAGCTGCAGCACGCAGGCACAGTGTGGGCAGCCTTCAGACTTAGAGAAAACAGTACTTTACCACTCTCCTGCCTTTTCCATGGTTATTCTATTGGAAAAGAACGAGTTTTGGACAACTACCTTTCATTCTTGCCAAACTCTTTGCAGACCCCCGTGCAAGCTTTAGAACAAGATTTTGGATGTTTTCTTTCCTGGCAGAGTTTCTCCTTGCAAGATATGGTGGAAAAGCTTTTTGCTGAGTGTAGAGCGGCAAGACACGCAGAAGACGCAGATACGCAGCTCTCCGAAGCTAAGTGCCGGTCCCGGGCTTCTTTCGGCACAAACCGCTCTCAGGAGCTCCCTGCGCTCGCCACAATGCTCTGTGTGCGAAGAAGCCGCTTCTTCGCCTCCTGGAGAATCGGCGAGCGGCAGCTTCCCACAGGCGAAGATGCAAGCTGCAGCACACAGGCACAGTGTGGGCAGCCTTCAAACTTAGAGAAAACAGTACTTTACCACTCTCCTGCCTTTTCCATGGTTATTCTATTGGAAAAGAACGAGTTTTGGACAACTACCTTTCATTCTTGCCAAACTCTTTGCAGACCCCCGTGCAAGCTTTAGAAGAAGATTTTGGATGTTTTCTTTCCTGGCAGAGTTTCTCCTTGCAAGATATGGTGGAAAAGCTTTTTGCTGAGTGTAGAGCGGCAAGACACGCAGAAGACGCAGATACGCAGCTCTCCGAAGCTAAGTGCCGGTCCCGGGCTTCTTTCGGCACAAACCGCTCTCAGGAGCTCCCTGCGCTCGCCACAATGCTCTGTGTGCGAAGAAGCCGCTTCTTCGCCTCCGGGAGAATCGGCGAGCGGCAGCTTCCCAAAGGCGAAGATGCAAGCTGCAGCACGCAGGCACCGTGTGGGCAGCCTTCAGACTTAGAGAAAACAGTACTTTACCACTCTCCTGCCTTTTCCATGGTTATTCTATTGGAAAAGAACGAGTTTTGGACAACTACCTTTCATTCTTGCCAAACTCTTTGCAGACCCCCGTGCAAGCTTTAGAACAAGATTTTGGATGTTTTCTTTCCTGGCAGAGTTTCTCCTTGCAAGATATGGTGGAAAAGCTTTTTGCTGAGTGTAGAGCGGCAAGACACGCAGAAGACGCAGATACGCAGCTCTCCGAAGCTAAGTGCCGGTCCCGGGCTTCTTTCGGCACAAACCGCTCTCAGGAGCTCCCTGCGCTCGCCACAATGCTCTGTGTGCGAAGAAGCCGCTTCTTCGCCTCCGGGAGAATCGGCGAGCGGCAGCTTCCCAAAGGCGAAGATGCAAGCTGCAGCACGCAGGCACCGTGTGGGCAGCCTTCAGACTTAGAGAAAACAGTACTTTACCACTCTCCTGCCTTTTCCATGGTTATTCTATTGGAAAAGAACGAGTTTTGGACAACTACCTTTCATTCTTGCCAAACTCTTTGCAGACCCCCGTGCAAGCTTTAGAAGAAGATTTTGGATGTTTTCTTTCCTGGCAGAGTTTCTCCTTGCAAGATATGGTGGAAAAGCTTTTGGCTGAGTGTAGAGCGGCAAGACACGCAGAAGACGCAGATACGCAGCTCTCCGAAGCTAAGTGCCGGTCCCGGGCTTCTTTCGGCACAAACCGCTCTCAGGAGCTCCCTGCGCTCGCCACAATGCTCTGTGTGCGAAGAAGCCGCTTCTTCGCCTCCTGGAGAATCGGCGAGCGGCAGCTTCCCAAAGGCGAAGATGCAAGCTGCAGCACACAGGCACAGTGTGGGCAGCCTTCAGACCTCGAGAAAACAGTACTTTACCACTCTCCTGCCTTTTCCATGGTTATTCTATTGGAAAAGAACGAGTTTTGGACAACTACCTTTCATTCTTGCCAAACTCTTTGCAGACCCCCGTGCAAGCTTTTGAACAAGATTTTGGATGTTTTCTTTCCTGGCAGAGTTTCTCCTTGCAAGATATGGTGGAAAAGCTTTTTGCTGAGTGTAGAGCGGCAAGACACGCAGAAGACGCAGATACGCAGCTCTCCGAAGCTAAGTGCCGGTCCCGGGCTTCTTTCGGCACAAACCGCTCTCAGGAGCTCCCTGCGCTCGCCACAATGCTCTGTGTGCGAAGAAGCCGCTTCTTCGCCTCCGGGAGAATCGGCGAGCGGCAGCTTCCCAAAGGCGAAGATGCAAGCTGCAGCACACAGGCACAGTGTGGGCAGCCTTCAAACTTAGAGAAAACAGTACTTTACCACTCTCCTGCCTTTTCCATGGTTATTCTATTGGAAAAGAACGAGTTTTGGACAACTACCTTTCATTCTTGCCAAACTCTTTGCAGACCCCCGTGCAAGCTTTAGAAGAAGATTTTGGATGTTTTCTTTCCTGGCAGAGTTTCTCCTTGCAAGATATGGTGGAAAAGCTTTTTGCTGAGTGTAGAGCGGCAAGACACGCAGAAGACGCAGATACGCAGCTCTCCGAAGCTAAGTGCCGGTCCCGGGCTTCTTTCGGCACAAACCGCTCTCAGGAGCTCCCTGCGCTCGCCACAATGCTCTGTGTGCGAAGAAGCCGCTTCTTCGCCTCCGGGAGAATCGGCGAGCGGCAGCTTCCCAAAGGCGAAGATGCAAGCTGCAGCACGCAGGCACAGTGTGGGCAGCCTTCAGACTTCGAGAAAACAGTACTTTACCACTCTCCTGCCTTTTCCATGGTTATTCTATTGGAAAAGAACGAGTTTTGGACAACTACCTTTCATTCTTGCCAAACTCTTTGCAGACCCCCGTGCAAGCTTTAGAACAAGATTTTGGATGTTTTCTTTCCTGGCAGAGTTTCTCCTTGCAAGATATGGTGGAAAAGCTTTTTGCTGAGTGTAGAGCGGCAAGACACGCAGAAGACGCAGATACGCAGCTCTCCGAAGCTAAGTGCCGGTCCCGGGCTTCTTTCGGCACAAACCGCTCTCAGGAGCTCCCTGCGCTCGCCACAATGCTCTGTGTGCGAAGAAGCCGCTTCTTCGCCTCCGGGAGAATCGGCGAGCGGCAGCTTCCCAAAGGCGAAGATGCAAGCTGCAGCACGCAGGCACAGTGTGGGCAGCCTTCAGACTTCGAGAAAACAGTACTTTACCACTCTCCTGCCTTTTCCATGGTTATTCTATTGGAAAAGAACGAGTTTTGGACAACTACCTTTCATTCTTGCCAAACTCTTTGCAGACCCCCGTGCAAGCTTTAGAACAAGATTTTGGATGTTTTCTTTCCTGGCAGAGTTTCTCCTTGCAAGATATGGTGGAAAAGCTTTTTGCTGAGTGTAGAGCGGCAAGACACGCAGAAGACGCAGATACGCAGCTCTCCGAAGCTAAGTGCCGGTCCCGGGCTTCTTTCGGCACAAACCGCTCTCAGGAGCTCCCTGCGCTCGCCACAATGCTCTGTGTGCGAAGAAGCCGCTTCTTCGCCTCCTGGAGAATCGGCGAGCGGCAGCTTCCCACAGGCGAAGATGCAAGCTGCAGCACACAGGCACAGTGTGGGCAGCCTTCAAACTTAGAGAAAACAGTACTTTACCACTCTCCTGCCTTTTCCATGGTTATTCTATTGGAAAAGAACGAGTTTTGGACAACTACCTTTCATTCTTGCCAAACTCTTTGCAGACCCCCGTGCAAGCTTTAGAAGAAGATTTTGGATGTTTTCTTTCCTGGCAGAGTTTCTCCTTGCAAGATATGGTGGAAAAGCTTTTTGCTGAGTGTAGAGCGGCAAGACACGCAGAAGACGCAGATACGCAGCTCTCCGAAGCTAAGTGCCGGTCCCGGGCTTCTTTCGGCACAAACCGCTCTCAGGAGCTCCCTGCGCTCGCCACAATGCTCTGTGTGCGAAGAAGCCGCTTCTTCGCCTCCGGGAGAATCGGCGAGCGGCAGCTTCCCAAAGGCGAAGATGCAAGCTGCAGCACGCAGGCACAGTGTGGGCAGCCTTCAGACTTAGAGAAAACAGTACTTTACCACTCTCCTGCCTTTTCCATGGTTATTCTATTGGAAAAGAACGAGTTTTGGACAACTACCTTTCATTCTTGCCAAACTCTTTGCAGACCCCCGTGCAAGCTTTAGAACAAGATTTTGGATGTTTTCTTTCCTGGCAGAGTTTCTCCTTGCAAGATATGGTGGAAAAGCTTTTGGCTGAGTGTAGAGCGGCAAGACACGCAGAAGACGCAGATACGCAGCTCTCCGAAGCTAAGTGCCGGTCCCGGGCTTCTTTCGGCACAAACCGCTCTCAGGAGCTCCCTGCGCTCGCCACAATGCTCTGTGTGCGAAGAAGCCGCTTCTTCGCCTCCGGGAGAATCGGCGAGCGGCAGCTTCCCAAAGGCGAAGATGCAAGCTGCAGCACGCAGGCACAGTGTGGGCAGCCTTCAGACTTAGAGAAAACAGTACTTTACCACTCTCCTGCCTTTTCCATGGTTATTCTATTGGAAAAGAACGAGCTTTGGACAACTACCTTTCATTCTTGCCAAACGCTTTGCAGACCCCCTTGCAAGCTTTAGAACAAGATTTTGGATGTTTTCTTTCCTGGCAGAGTTTCTCCTTGCAAGATATGGTGGAAAAGCTTTTTGCTGAGTGTAGAGCGGCAAGACACGCAGAAGACGCAGATACGCAGCTCTCCGAAGCTAAGTGCCGGTCCCGGGCTTCTTTCGGCACAAACCGCTCTCAGGAGCTCCCTGCGCTCGCCACAATGCTCTGTGTGCGAAGAAGCCGCTTCTTCGCCTCCTGGAGAATCGGCGAGCGGCAGCTTCCCAAAGGCGAAGATGCAAGCTGCAGCACGCAGGCACAGTGTGGGCAGCCTTCAGACTTAGAGAAAACAGTACTTTACCACTCTCCTGCCTTTTTCATGGTTATTCTATTGGAAAAGAACGAGTTTTGGACAACTACCTTTCATTCTTGCCAAACTCTTTGCAGACCCCCGTGCAAGCTTTAGAACAAGATTTTGGATGTTTTCTTTCCTGGCAGAGTTTCTCCTTGCAAGATATGGTGGAAAAGCTTTTTGCTGAGTGTAGAGCGGCAAGACACGCAGAAGACGAAGATACGCAGCTCTCCGAAGCTAAGTGCCGGTCCCGGGCTTCTTTCGGCACAAACCGCTCTCAGGAGCTCCCTGCGCTCGCCACAATGCTCTGTGTGCGAAGAAGCAGCTTCTTCGCCTCCTGGAGAATCGGCGAGCGGCAGCTTCCCAAAGGCGAAGATGCAAGCTGCAGCACGCAGGCACAGTGTGGGCAGCCTTCAGACTTAGAGAAAACAGTACTTTACCACTCTCCTGCCTTTTCCATGGTTATTCTATTGGAAAAGAACGAGTTTTGGACAACTACCTTTCATTCTTGCCAAACTCTTTGCAGACCCCCGTGCAAGCTTTAGAACAAGATTTTGGATGTTTTCTTTCCTGGCAGAGTTTCTCCTTGCAAGATATGGTGGAAAAGCTTTTTGCTGAGTGTAGAGCGGCAAGACACGCAGAAGACGCAGATACGCAGCTCTCCGAAGCTAAGTGCCGGTCCCGGGCTTCTTTCGGCACAAACCGCTCTCAGGAGCTCCCTGCGCTCGCCACAATGCTCTGTGTGCGAAGAAGCCGCTTCTTCGCCTCCGGGAGAATCGGCGAGCGGCAGCTTCCCAAAGGCGAAGATGCAAGCTGCAGCACACAGGCACAGTGTGGGCAGCCTTCAGACTTAGAGAAAACAGTACTTTACCACTCTCCTGCCTTTTCCATGGTTATTCTATTGGAAAAGAACGAGGTTTGGACAACTACCTTTCATTCTTGCCAAACTCTTTGCAGACCCCCGTGCAAGCTTTAGAACAAGATTTTGGATGTTTTCTTTCCTGGCAGAGTTTCTCCTTGCAAGATATGGTGGAAAAGCTTTTTGCTGAGTGTAGAGCGGCAAGACACGCAGAAGACGCAGATACGCAGCTCTCCGAAGCTAAGTGCCGGTCCCGGGCTTCTTTCGGCACAAACCGCTCTCAGGAGCTCCCTGCGCTCGCCACAATGCTCTGTGTGCGAAGAAGCCGCTTCTTCGCCTCCGGGAGAATCGGCGAGCGGCAGCTTCCCAAAGGCGAAGATGCAAGCTGCAGCACGCAGGCACCGTGTGGGCAGCCTTCAGACTTAGAGAAAACAGTACTTTACCACTCTCCTGCCTTTTCCATGGTTATTCTATTGGAAAAGAACGAGTTTTGGACAACTACCTTTCATTCTTGCCAAACTCTTTGCAGACCCCCGTGCAAGCTTTAGAACAAGATTTTGGATGTTTTCTTTCCTGGCAGAGTTTCTCCTTGCAAGATATGGTGGAAAAGCTTTTTGCTGAGTGTAGAGCGGCAAGACACGCAGAAGACGCAGATACGCAGCTCTCCGAAGCTAAGTGCCGGTCCCGGGCTTCTTTCGGCACAAACCGCTCTCAGGAGCTCCCTGCGCTCGCCACAATGCTCTGTGTGCGAAGAAGCCGCTTCTTCGCCTCCGGGAGAATCGGCGAGCGGCAGCTTCCCAAAGGCGAAGATGCAAGCTGCAGCACGCAGGCACAGTGTGGGCAGCCTTCAGACTTAGAGAAAACAGTACTTTACCACTCTCCTGCCTTTTCCATGGTTATTCTATTGGAAAAGAACGAGTTTTGGACAACTACCTTTCATTCTTGCCAAACTCTTTGCAGACCCCCGTGCAAGCTTTAGAACAAGATTTTGGATGTTTTCTTTCCTGGCAGAGTTTCTCCTTGCAAGATATGGTGGAAAAGCTTTTTGCTGAGTGTAGAGCGGCAAGACACGCAGAAGACGCAGATACGCAGCTCTCCGAAGCTAAGTGCCGGTCCCGGGCTTCTTTCGGCACAAACCGCTCTCAGGAGCTCCCTGCGCTCGCCACAATGCTCTGTGTGCGAAGAAGCCGCTTCTTCGCCTCCTGGAGAATCGGCGAGCGGCAGCTTCCCACAGGCGAAGATGCAAGCTGCAGCACACAGGCACAGTGTGGGCAGCCTTCAAACTTAGAGAAAACAGTACTTTACCACTCTCCTGCCTTTTCCATGGTTATTCTATTGGAAAAGAACGAGTTTTGGACAACTACCTTTCATTCTTGCCAAACTCTTTGCAGACCCCCGTGCAAGCTTTAGAAGAAGATTTTGGATGTTTTCTTTCCTGGCAGAGTTTCTCCTTGCAAGATATGGTGGAAAAGCTTTTTGCTGAGTGTAGAGCGGCAAGACACGCAGAAGACGCAGATACGCAGCTCTCCGAAGCTAAGTGCCGGTCCCGGGCTTCTTTCGGCACAAACCGCTCTCAGGAGCTCCCTGCGCTCGCCACAATGCTCTGTGTGCGAAGAAGCAGCTTCTTCGCCTCCTGGAGAATCGGCGAGCGGCAGCTTCCCAAAGGCGAAGATGCAAGCTGCAGCACGCAGGCACAGTGTGGGCAGCCTTCAGACTTAGAGAAAACAGTACTTTACCACTCTCCTGCCTTTTCCATGGTTATTCTATTGGAAAAGAACGAGTTTTGGACAACTACCTTTCATTCTTGCCAAACTCTTTGCAGACCCCCGTGCAAGCTTTAGAACAAGATTTTGGATGTTTTCTTTCCTGGCAGAGTTTCTCCTTGCAAGATATGGTGGAAAAGCTTTTTGCTGAGTGTAGAGCGGCAAGACACGCAGAAGACGCAGATACGCAGCTCTCCGAAGCTAAGTGCCGGTCCCGGGCTTCTTTCGGCACAAACCGCTCTCAGGAGCTCCCTGCGCTCGCCACAATGCTCTGTGTGCGAAGAAGCCGCTTCTTCGCCTCCGGGAGAATCGGCGAGCGGCAGCTTCCCAAAGGCGAAGATGCAAGCTGCAGCACACAGGCACAGTGTGGGCAGCCTTCAGACCTCGAGAAAACAGTACTTTACCACTCTCCTGCCTTTTCCATGGTTATTCTATTGGAAAAGAACGAGTTTTGGACAACTACCTTTCATTCTTGCCAAACTCTTTGCAGACCCCCGTGCAAGCTTTAGAAGAAGATTTTGGATGTTTTCTTTCCTGGCAGAGTTTCTCCTTGCAAGATATGGTGGAAAAGCTTTTTGCTGAGTGTAGAGCGGCAAGACACGCAGAAGACGAAGATACGCAGCTCTCCGAAGCTAAGTGCCGGTCCCGGGCTTCTTTCGGCACAAACCGCTCTCAGGAGCTCCCTGCGCTCGCCACAATGCTCTGTGTGCGAAGAAGCCGCTTCTTCGCCTCCGGGAGAATCGGCGAGCGGCAGCTTCCCAAAGGCGAAGATGCAAGCTGCAGCACACAGGCACAGTGTGGGCAGCCTTCAGACTTCGAGAAAACAGTACTTGACCACTCTCCTGCCTTTTCCATGGTTATTCTATTGGAAAAGAACGAGTTTTGGACAACTACCTTTCATTCTTGCCAAACTCTTTGCAGACCCCCGTGCAAGCTTTAGAACAAGATTTTGGATGTTTTCTTTCCTGGCAGAGTTTCTCCTTGCAAGATATGGTGGAAAAGCTTTTTGCTGAGTGTAGAGCGGCAAGACACGCAGAAGACGCAGATACGCAGCTCTCCGAAGCTAAGTGCCGGTCCCGGGCTTCTTTCGGCACAAACCGCTCTCAGGAGCTCCCTGCGCTCGCCACAATGCTCTGTGTGCGAAGAAGCCGCTTCTTCGCCTCCGGGAGAATCGGCGAGCGGCAGCTTCCCAAAGGCGAAGATGCAAGCTGCAGCACGCAGGCACAGTGTGGGCAGCCTTCAGACTTAGAGAAAACAGTACTTTACCACTCTCCTGCCTTTTTCATGGTTATTCTATTGGAAAAGAACGAGTTTTGGACAACTACCTTTCATTCTTGCCAAACTCTTTGCAGACCCCCGTGCAAGCTTTAGAACAAGATTTTGGATGTTTTCTTTCCTGGCAGAGTTTCTCCTTGCAAGATATGGTGGAAAAGCTTTTTGCTGAGTGTAGAGCGGCAAGACACGCAGAAGACGCAGATACGCAGCTCTCCGAAGCTAAGTGCCGGTCCCGGGCTTCTTTCGGCACAAACCGCTCTCAGGAGCTCCCTGCGCTCGCCACAATGCTCTGTGTGCGAAGAAGCCGCTTCTTCGCCTCCGGGAGAATCGGCGAGCGGCAGCTTGCCAAAGGCGAAGATGCAAGCTGCAGCACACAGGCACAGTGTGGGCAGCCTTCAGACTTCGAGAAAACAGTACTTGACCACTCTCCTGCCTTTTCCATGGTTATTCTATTGGAAAAGAACGAGTTTTGGACAACTACCTTTCATTCTTGCCAAACTCTTTGCAGACCCCCGTGCAAGCTTTAGAAGAAGATTTTGGATGTTTTCTTTCCTGGCAGAGTTTCTCCTTGCAAGATATGGTGGAAAAGCTTTTTGCTGAGTGTAGAGCGGCAAGACACGCAGAAGACGCAGATACGCAGCTCTCCGAAGCTAAGTGCCGGTCCCGGGCTTCTTTCGGCACAAACCGCTCTCAGGAGCTCCCTGCGCTCGCCACAATGCTCTGTGTGCGAAGAAGCCGCTTCTTCGCCTCCGGGAGAATCGGCGAGCGGCAGCTTGCCAAAGGCGAAGATGCAAGCTGCAGCACGCAGGCACAGTGTGGGCAGCCTTCAGACTTAGAGAAAACAGTACTTTACCACTCTCCTGCCTTTTCCATGGTTATTCTATTGGAAAAGAACGAGTTTTGGACAACTACCTTTCATTCTTGCCAAACTCTTTGCAGACCCCCGTGCAAGCTTTAGAAGAAGATTTTGGATGTTTTCTTTCCTGGCAGAGTTTCTCCTTGCAAGATATGGTGGAAAAGCTTTTTGCTGAGTGTAGAGCGGCAAGACACGCAGAAGACGCAGATACGCAGCTCTCCGAAGCTAAGTGCCGGTCCCGGGCTTCTTTCGGCACAAACCGCTCTCAGGAGCTCCCTGCGCTCGCCACAATGCTCTGTGTGCGAAGAAGCCGCTTCTTCGCCTCCGGGAGAATCGGCGAGCGGCAGCTTCCCAAAGGCGAAGATGCAAGCTGCAGCACGCAGGCACAGTGTGGGCAGCCTTCAGACTTCGAGAAAACAGTACTTTACCACTCTCCTGCCTTTTCCATGGTTATTCTATTGGAAAAGAACGAGTTTTGGACAACTACCTTTCATTCTTGCCAAACTCTTTGCAGACCCCCGTGCAAGCTTTAGAACAAGATTTTGGATGTTTTCTTTCCTGGCAGAGTTTCTCCTTGCAAGATATGGTGGAAAAGCTTTTTGCTGAGTGTAGAGCGGCAAGACACGCAGAAGACGCAGATACGCAGCTCTCCGAAGCTAAGTGCCGGTCCCGGGCTTCTTTCGGCACAAACCGCTCTCAGGAGCTCCCTGCGCTCGCCACAATGCTCTGTGTGCGAAGAAGCCGCTTCTTCGCCTCCTGGAGAATCGGCGAGCGGCAGCTTCCCAAAGGCGAAGATGCAAGCTGCACCACACAGGCACAGTGTGGGCAGCCTTCAAACTTAGAGAAAACAGTACTTTACCACTCTCCTGCCTTTTCCATGGTTATTCTATTGGAAAAGAACGAGTTTTGGACAACTACCTTTCATTCTTGCCAAACTCTTTGCAGACCCCCGTGCAAGCTTTAGAACAAGATTTTGGATGTTTTCTTTCCTGGCAGAGTTTCTCCTTGCAAGATATGGTGGAAAAGCTTTTTACTGAGTGTAGAGCGGCAAGACACGCAGAAGACGCAGATACGCAGCTCTCCGAAGCTAAGTGCCGGTCCCGGGCTTCTTTCGGCACAAACCGCTCTCAGGAGCTCCCTGCGCTCGCCACAATGCTCTGTGTGCGAAGAAGCCGCTTCTTCGCCTCCGGGAGAATCGGCGAGCGGCAGCTTCCCAAAGGCGAAGATGCAAGCTGCAGCACGCAGGCACAGTGTGGGCAGCCTTCAGACTTCGAGAAAACAGTACTTGACCACTCTCCTGCCTTTTCCATGGTTATTCTATTGGAAAAGAACGAGTTTTGGACAACTACCTTTCATTCTTGCCAAACTCTTTGCAGACCCCCGTGCAAGCTTTAGAACAAGATTTTGGATGTTTTCTTTCCTGGCAGAGTTTCTCCTTGCAAGATATGCTGGAAAAGCTTTTTGCTGAGTGTAGAGCGGCAAGACACGCAGAAGACGCAGATACGCAGCTCTCCGAAGCTAAGTGCCGGTCCCGGGCTTCTTTCGGCACAAACCGCTCTCAGGAGCTCCCTGCGCTCGCCACAATGCTCTGTGTGCGAAGAAGCCGCTTCTTCGCCTCCGGGAGAATCGGCGAGCGGCAGCTTCCCAAAGGCGAAGATGCAAGCTGCAGCACACAGGCACAGTGTGGGCAGCCTTCAGACCTCGAGAAAACAGTACTTTACCACTCTCCTGCCTTTTCCATGGTTATTCTATTGGAAAAGAACGAGTTTTGGACAACTACCTTTCATTCTTGCCAAACTCTTTGCAGACCCCCGTGCAAGCTTTAGAAGAAGATTTTGGATGTTTTCTTTCCTGGCAGAGTTTCTCCTTGCAAGATATGGTGGAAAAGCTTTTTGCTGAGTGTAGAGCGGCAAGACACGCAGAAGACGCAGATACGCAGCTCTCCGAAGCTAAGTGCCGGTCCCGGGCTTCTTTCGGCACAAACCGCTCTCAGGAGCTCCCTGCGCTCGCCACAATGCTCTGTGTGCGAAGAAGCCGCTTCTTCGCCTCCGGGAGAATCGGCGAGCGGCAGCTTGCCAAAGGCGAAGATGCAAGCTGCAGCACACAGGCACAGTGTGGGCAGCCTTCAGACTTCGAGAAAACAGTACTTTACCACTCTCCTGCCTTTTCCATGGTTATTCTATTGGAAAAGAACGAGTTTTGGACAACTACCTTTCATTCTTGCCAAACTCTTTGCAGACCCCCGTGCAAGCTTTAGAAGAAGATTTTGGATGTTTTCTTTCCTGGCAGAGTTTCTCCTTGCAAGATATGGTGGAAAAGCTTTTTGCTGAGTGTAGAGCGGCAAGACACGCAGAAGACGCAGATACGCAGCTCTCCGAAGCTAAGTGCCGGTCCCGGGCTTCTTTCGGCACAAACCGCTCTCAGGAGCTCCCTGCGCTCGCCACAATGCTCTGTGTGCGAAGAAGCCGCTTCTTCGCCTCCGGGAGAATCGGCGAGCGGCAGCTTGCCAAAGGCGAAGATGCAAGCTGCAGCACGCAGGCACAGTGTGGGCAGCCTTCAGACTTAGAGAAAACAGTACTTTACCACTCTCCTGCCTTTTCCATGGTTATTCTATTGGAAAAGAACGAGTTTTGGACAACTACCTTTCATTCTTGCCAAACTCTTTGCAGACCCCCGTGCAAGCTTTAGAACAAGATTTTGGATGTTTTCTTTCCTGGCAGAGTTTCTCCTTGCAAGATATGGTGGAAAAGCTTTTTGCTGAGTGTAGAGCGGCAAGACACGCAGAAGACGCAGATACGCAGCTCTCCGAAGCTAAGTGCCGGTCCCGGGCTTCTTTCGGCACAAACCGCTCTCAGGAGCTCCCTGCGCTCGCCACAATGCTCTGTGTGCGAAGAAGCCGCTTCTTCGCCTCCGGGAGAATCGGCGAGCGGCAGCTTCCCAAAGGCGAAGATGCAAGCTGCAGCACGCAGGCACAGTGTGGGCAGCCTTCAGACTTCGAGAAAACAGTACTTTACCACTCTCCTGCCTTTTCCATGGTTATTCTATTGGAAAAGAACGAGTTTTGGACAACTACCTTTCATTCTTGCCAAACTCTTTGCAGACCCCCGTGCAAGCTTTAGAACAAGATTTTGGATGTTTTCTTTCCTGGCAGAGTTTCTCCTTGCAAGATATGGTGGAAAAGCTTTTTGCTGAGTGTAGAGCGGCAAGACACGCAGAAGACGCAGATACGCAGCTCTCCGAAGCTAAGTGCCGGTCCCGGGCTTCTTTCGGCACAAACCGCTCTCAGGAGCTCCCTGCGCTCGCCACAATGCTCTGTGTGCGAAGAAGCCGCTTCTTCGCCTCCTGGAGAATCGGCGAGCGGCAGCTTCCCAAAGGCGAAGATGCAAGCTGCACCACACAGGCACAGTGTGGGCAGCCTTCAAACTTAGAGAAAACAGTACTTTACCACTCTCCTGCCTTTTCCATGGTTATTCTATTGGAAAAGAACGAGTTTTGGACAACTACCTTTCATTCTTGCCAAACTCTTTGCAGACCCCCGTGCAAGCTTTAGAACAAGATTTTGGATGTTTTCTTTCCTGGCAGAGTTTCTCCTTGCAAGATATGGTGGAAAAGCTTTTTACTGAGTGTAGAGCGGCAAGACACGCAGAAGACGCAGATACGCAGCTCTCCGAAGCTAAGTGCCGGTCCCGGGCTTCTTTCGGCACAAACCGCTCTCAGGAGCTCCCTGCGCTCGCCACAATGCTCTGTGTGCGAAGAAGCCGCTTCTTCGCCTCCGGGAGAATCGGCGAGCGGCAGCTTCCCAAAGGCGAAGATGCAAGCTGCAGCACGCAGGCACAGTGTGGGCAGCCTTCAGACTTCGAGAAAACAGTACTTGACCACTCTCCTGCCTTTTCCATGGTTATTCTATTGGAAAAGAACGAGTTTTGGACAACTACCTTTCATTCTTGCCAAACTCTTTGCAGACCCCCGTGCAAGCTTTAGAACAAGATTTTGGATGTTTTCTTTCCTGGCAGAGTTTCTCCTTGCAAGATATGGTGGAAAAGCTTTTTGCTGAGTGTAGAGCGGCAAGACACGCAGAAGACGCAGATACGCAGCTCTCCGAAGCTAAGTGCCGGTCCCGGGCTTCTTTCGGCACAAACCGCTCTCAGGAGCTCCCTGCGCTCGCCACAATGCTCTGTGTGCGAAGAAGCCGCTTCTTCGCCTCCGGGAGAATCGGCGAGCGGCAGCTTCCCAAAGGCGAAGATGCAAGCTGCAGCACACAGGCACAGTGTGGGCAGCCTTCAGACTTCGAGAAAACAGTACTTTACCACTCTCCTGCCTTTTCCATGGTTATTCTATTGGAAAAGAACGAGTTTTGGACAACTACCTTTCATTCTTGCCAAACTCTTTGCAGACCCCCGTGCAAGCTTTAGAACAAGATTTTGGATGTTTTCTTTCCTGGCAGAGTTTCTCCTTGCAAGATATGGTGGAAAAGCTTTTGGCTGAGTGTAGAGCGGCAAGACACGCAGAAGACGCAGATACGCAGCTCTCCGAAGCTAAGTGCCGGTCCCGGGCTTCTTTCGGCACAAACCGCTCTCAGGAGCTCCCTGCGCTCGCCACAATGCTCTGTGTGCGAAGAAGCCGCTTCTTCGCCTCCTGGAGAATCGGCGAGCGGCAGCTTCCCAAAGGCGAAGATGCAAGCTGCAGCACGCAGGCACAGTGTGGGCAGCCTTCAGACTTAGAGAAAACAGTACTTTACCACTCTCCTGCCTTTTCCATGGTTATTCTATTGGAAAAGAACGAGTTTTGGACAACTACCTTTCATTCTTGCCAAACTCTTTGCAGACCCCCGTGCAAGCTTTAGAACAAGATTTTGGATGTTTTCTTTCCTGGCAGAGTTTCTCCTTGCAAGATATGGTGGAAAAGCTTTTTGCTGAGTGTAGAGCGGCAAGACACGCAGAAGACGCAGATACGCAGCTCTCCGAAGCTAAGTGCCGGTCCCGGGCTTCTTTCGGCACAAACCGCTCTCAGGAGCTCCCTGCGCTCGCCACAATGCTCTGTGTGCGAAGAAGCAGCTTCTTCGCCTCCGGGAGAATCGGCGAGCGGCAGCTTCCCAAAGGCGAAGATGCAAGCTGCAGCACACAGGCACAGTGTGGGCAGCCTTCAGACTTCGAGAAAACAGTACTTTACCACTCTCCTGCCTTTTCCATGGTTATTCTATTGGAAAAGAACGAGTTTTGGACAACTACCTTTCATTCTTGCCAAACTCTTTGCAGACCCCCGTGCAAGCTTTAGAAGAAGATTTTGGATGTTTTCTTTCCTGGCAGAGTTTCTCCTTGCAAGATATGGTGGAAAAGCTTTTTGCTGAGTGTAGAGCGGCAAGACACGCAGAAGACGCAGATACGCAGCTCTCCGAAGCTAAGTGCCGGTCCCGGGCTTCTTTCGGCACAAACCGCTCTCAGGAGCTCCCTGCGCTCGCCACAATGCTCTGTGTGCGAAGAAGCCGCTTCTTCGCCTCCGGGAGAATCGGCGAGCGGCAGCTTCCCAAAGGCGAAGATGCAAGCTGCAGCACACAGGCACAGTGTGGGCAGCCTTCAGACTTCGAGAAAACAGTACTTTACCACTCTCCTGCCTTTTCCATGGTTATTCTATTGGAAAAGAACGAGTTTTGGACAACTACCTTTCATTCTTGCCAAACTCTTTGCAGACCCCCGTGCAAGCTTTAGAAGAAGATTTTGGATGTTTTCTTTCCTGGCAGAGTTTCTCCTTGCAAGATATGGTGGAAAAGCTTTTTGCTGAGTGTAGAGCGGCAAGACACGCAGAAGACGCAGATACGCAGCTCTCCGAAGCTAAGTGCCGGTCCCGGGCTTCTTTCGGCACAAACCGCTCTCAGGAGCTCCCTGCGCTCGCCACAATGCTCTGTGTGCGAAGAAGCCGCTTCTTCGCCTCCGGGAGAATCGGCGAGCGGCAGCTTGCCAAAGGCGAAGATGCAAGCTGCAGCACGCAGGCACAGTGTGGGCAGCCTTCAGACTTAGAGAAAACAGTACTTTACCACTCTCCTGCCTTTTCCATGGTTATTCTATTGGAAAAGAACGAGTTTTGGACAACTACCTTTCATTCTTGCCAAACTCTTTGCAGACCCCCGTGCAAGCTTTAGAACAAGATTTTGGATGTTTACTTTCCTGGCAGAGTTTCTCTTTGCAAGATATGGTGGAAAAGCTTTTTGCTGAGTGTTGACACGCAGAAGACGCAGATACGCAGCTCTCCGAAGCTAAGTGCCGGTCCCGGGCTTCTTTCGGCACAAACCGCTCTCAGGAGCTCCCTGCGCTCGCCACAATGCTCTGTGTGCGAAGAAGCCGCTTCTTCGCCTCCGGGGGACTCGGCTAGTAGCAGCTTCCGAAACGCGACAAACAAATATTAACAACACGGCATTGTGTCCTTGGCGTCTTTCGGCACAAGCGCCCCACCGGAACTTACCGCCAGCGGCACAATGCATTGTGTGTGAAGAACTCCCTTCGCCTCCAGGGAACTGAAAGAAGAAGCCTAAGCTTAAAACGCCTTTGCCTCAATTGTGTACTGGTTTGGGCGCTCCTCTCTATTAATTGCGCCACTCCTGACAGCAGGTGTCGCTGTTGGTCAAGCTTTGAGTTTGCTTAATAAGTTGCGATGCTGGGTGGTCAAACGACTCAAGGTAAGATCAGCGATTTTAAATCAGGTTCTCACTGGTGTAGATACCATTAGTCATTGCACACTGCAAAATAATGCTGCTCTAGCGTTCTTGTTAGCACATGGGCAAGAGTGTGAGGATTTGGAAGGAATGTGTTTTTTGAACCTTTCTAACCATTCTGCAGTCATTCACTGGAAACTCAAACAAGGACAAGATAACATGAAGAAATTGATTGGGAATGAGAGGGTTACGCCTGAATGGTTTGAGAGATGGGAAACAACTCGATGGTTGAAAGATCTTGTAAAGGGAACTTTGTTGTTACTAGTAGTCATTATTATATTGCTTCTTGTTATTCCATGCATCATGAAAGTGGTGAGCGTCTTGGAAGAAAATAGGGTGGGAAAGGGTTTAGCTGGTGCAAGACGAAGAAGGGGGAAATTGTAGCAATGTATCTGAACCTCTTAGACTAAAGGGTGCACCAGCCATCCAGCTGGAATATGTTCTTATCAGAATTTTCTCAGAGCCCTCTGGAATTCATCAAGGTTACTAAGACATAAGCCGTGCTAAAATAAGAAAGAGAAGCTGAGAAACCAAATTCCAAGACTACAAGAACTCGATAACGGGGGGCAGCAAAGCGCCTGGACTGTAACCAAACGTATCTTCTGAGAGGTGCGCACAGAATGCGTGGACATAACAAAGGCACCAAGATAAAAATGCGGGCCTAGCGTGTGCAGAGATTTAGAATGTGTAAGTGCATCATGTCAACAATCAACGGCTTCTGCTTAATCCTCTTGCTCCGTTGTCCTGGAGTCCTGAATTTCCCACAAGGAAAGCCCTACTAAAAGGGCTCTGATTTTAATGATAGTTGCTGTCTAGACGATGAATAATGGGAAGAGTTCTTTCAAATCCTTCCCTCGCTGACATCTGTAAGTTTCATCTTTTCCTGATTGTACTGGTGGCTATACATTAGTTATGACTAGAAAGGAATGAGTTTTAGGGATATGTTGCAAGGAAATTGGTAGCTCTGCTTCCATTTCCATTGTCTAAGAAGAATTCTGATTAGTTTTGGACTTTTCATAGACCTCTGACTAGATTGCATTTGTCTTTGATTGAGCCCGTAAATTTTAGGCTACTAGGCTTGACCAATGGATAGAAAAGGGAAAGTCACACAGCTTAGGTGGTTCCCTTGTCAACAACTTCTCAATAGTAGGGCGATTTCTGTCCTCAAGTTTGTTACTTCAGCTAGCAGATTATGCTCACTCCAAAAGAAGGTGAGAAGTTTGCTACCCTAAATGGTCCGATAATTCTTCCTGCTTCTTTGTGACTCTTTTGTATGACTGGATTCTGTATTATTGGAGTTTGTTATAAAAAGTTGGATTAAATTGCGTGCGTCCGCTCTTGGGGGAAACAGTATTTAGCCAATAACATCTAGGCTTTTATCGACCTGAGATTGTCTGAACGGACGGGACGCTTTAAACACAGTAATTCCTGCTAGTTCCAATTCCATTTTTAGACTCGACAAACCGAATGGTAAACCTGCACCAGTAGGGAGGGACATTGGACTTTCTCCTTTTTAGAGAGAAACTAATGAAAAAGTTTCAGCAGAATCATAGCAGGCTGTAAAATAAGAAAAGCATCATGAAAAGAGGCCAATCCTATCCTCTTAGTATTGCTAGTTGTGATTGGACATGAATGAAACATGTCAACTCTGTGTTCCTGGGTATCACATCAGTAACAGCTACTTCAGCTGCTGTAGTTGTCTCCTAAAGCTAAGAACAGAATCCAAAGAATTGTGATTCCATGGTCACAATTCACCCTGTGATGGTGACAGGTGAAAAAGGAGTGGAAGGTGCGCGGGTAAATTAACTTGAATGGCCTATCTAAATCAGCAGCCACTGATTTCCTGAAAACTTCAACAGGTCAGTTGACCTGTTGGGATTCTTTTAATCCATGGTCATGTTTTTCTTGGGATTCTTGTAACCTTTCCCCATTCGTTCAGCCTTTGCCCTCAAGCCTTTGCTGACATTTCAAGTATCTCGACAAGCTGGAAATGTGTTGTCTTTCTTTATCATGTCATAATTCCCTTCAAAGGGTTGTTTGCCTCAAGTCTTATTTGCTGGTTTTCTGCTAGTTCATTGTCAGAGGGCAGCAGGTGCTTTGTAAGAGCAAGTACACAATCCTATAGCTTGCTTTTCTTTTGATTTGGCCTGTCTAGAAAACTGAAGGACTGAACATTTCCGACAGGATTTTCTCTCCCCATTATGTTTCACCGGAAGGGCAGATGCAAATCATCTACTTAAACTCTCGGCACGGAAAAAAGTAGTGGTTTGCTGCTGCATATAGGTAGAAGCTTACAAAAGGAAGGCCTTGGGCTGAGGCCCGATACTTTGGCTAAGCAGAAAAGGACTATGGGAAGGTGAGGCCGCTGAATCAGAGGTAGATCAACAAGTTCTAGAATCGTCACGTGTTCACAGCGTGGTGTAGGATGGTTGGTTGAATGAATTTTGTTATGGCTTAAAGCTATGGAACTGATAAAGGCCTGAGTGCTTCAAAAGCCTGGTTTTTGCAAAAAAGCAGCTCTCCTCTGCACCTGCCTGGGGACTCTGCATCACTAGGGAGCCTCACTCCCAGTTTGCCAAGGAGATGATCAGTAGGAATGTTGCAGAGCTGCCGTGTCCGTATGAATGGAATGGCAAAGAGTGAAGCGGTGGGTATTTTTGGGCTTTAATACAATGCTGCTGCATTGGTGCCAGTTTAGTCGGTTTTCCATCAGTGGCCTTTCTGTCTAGAAGTACACTGCCCAGTCTTTCTAGCATGTGATGCCATTTCCTTCCTGTTGTTTTAATACCTTCCTTCAGTTGAAAGGATGATACAATCTTTACATTTTGAAGATCCCTGTTAGGAAACACTATGCCAGAGGAGTCATTGCTCCCTTTTCTTCTGCCTCCTTTGTAATTTTCAGAGCCTCATTTCAAATTTCTGCTAATGTCGAGAAGAATACTGAGACTACTCAGCAGGGTTGACGCTCTCAGCTGCTTTCCTCTTTCATACTGCTTCATACTGTATGTGACTTAATGGCCTGGTTTTGTCATCCGCATTTTGCTGTGATCTGTGAACACAAAAAGAAGTCTTTGTTTTTTGCAAGAACTACCCCTAGGAGGATTTGTGTTCCTTTTGATTTCTACGGTGTTAGCCCTGTTGCAGAAAAAAAGGAGATTGTACCCTCTTCTTGTGCTCTCATTCCCTCCTCTCTGCTTTGCATGTCCTAGTTAATCTACTGCCATGACTCATTTGGCATCATCTCATAGTGCAAATTCTGCACAGTTTCATGGACTTACAAATGCCAGTTGCCAAGGAGCTTGTATAACCATTCAAAGATTAAAGAATTGTAGGGCTGGGCAAGTCCAGCTGCTGAAACTGGAAGTGGTTAAGTCATGCCATATTAAAGAGACAGAGCAAATCAGTTCATCTAGGACTTTCAACTGGACACCTCTGAGAATAACAGCTTGACAGCAATGACACAGCCATCTTCCTAGCTGTATTCCAGAAAGAGAAAAGGGACACCTTCAATGGTTAAGATGTTTGGCATGAGAAAACAGCAAGAAATGTAGCACAAAATACTTGAGCCAGATAAAGTGCGTTTTTCTCGTGAGAATTTTGCAGTTGTTCTTTCTTGTCTGTGCCTTTACTTTTCACAGAAGACAGGGAGGGCGTTTAATTATTATTGTTCTTTTGTTTTCTATTCTTGGCCTCCCTCTTTCCACCTGCCATTAACAATTTTGCCTTGCTTTACTGGCTTCTCTTTCTTTACTTATAGAAGGTTACATGAGGTCCTCCAACCTTGTCATAAACATTCGCATACAGTGGAAAGGAGTAGAAGGTACATCTAAATGCACAAAACAGACCCAGAAAAAGAGAGGTTTTTTACAGTCTTCTGTGAGAACAAGATATCTTTGAACTGAGTAATGCTTTAACTTTTAGTCCACTCTTTACTATTATTACAAGTGTTTGGCCTTTAGTACATAGCCTTTGAAATCATCCAGCCCAATATTTTTGGCTAATTTTGTTTTATTTCTCTCGGGGACTTTGTTTCTTAAGGAATAGTCCAGAGCCAGAGCGTCCACGGTAGAGTTATGCTGCCATAATAAAAGCGTCGTAAATTCTGGTACAGTTTGTGCTGGTAATACGTCTAGGAAAGAAAGGTTTTACATCTTTTTTGACTTTCAAATGTAACCATTATTTGAAAAAGTTAAGAGTTGGGCTTTCCCCCCCTCCAAAATACTTCTCTCTGGAATGTTACTCAGGGATTACACATAAAAGCTCACCCTGTAAAATATGTTGCGGATAATCTGCAGTAAGCGCAGCTTAGCAGCTAGAGATGATTATGTGGGTTAAATGACATTCCTTCTGCGGTGATGGAAACTCTGTCTACGCAGACATACTCAACAAAAGTTACCATGGCTTAGCTCCTCTCCTAAACTTCATGTGCATTTTCAAACTTTCCAAGAAGGTGAATTCAAGCTCCTTCATTGCTCTCTGCTGGAGTCCCAAGAAAATACCAGTGTGCTTTTTGTCATTTACAGCTGTCATTGCTTAGCTCTTGAACATGAGACTCTCTCATGACTGATGAAAGTTGTCTAGTTAAGAGTGGGTCAAAGACACGCTCCTGCTCTAGAAGGAGATGAGAAGGTTTCTGCAGTCTTTGTCATCTCTACTGCTTGTGATTTCTATCCAAAACCAGTGGGAAGTTTTCTGAAGGCAGTCCAGAAGCTGGCAATATGGACAGCTTACAACCAAACACTTGCTGCACTGCTATCACGGTGATACCAGGAAGGACTTAAAAAATTTAGAAGGGCAAAGAAAGCAGTTGGAAGGAAAAGAACATTAACCATTATTCCATTCTTCTAATATGTCCTCCTTTAAGTCATCATTTTCATGCAGTTTAACGGCTTGCGTTGGTATCCCTCAAAAGGAATCTGAGACAGAGTAAGCTTTTTAATGCAGTAGATGTGACACGTGCAGGCCAAGTTGCCTTTGTTGACATCAAATGCCAGTTATGCTTGAGCTACCCTTTGCTTAAGGTACTTCGCTTACACGAAGAATTTTACTCATCATTGAGCAAATTTTGCTGTCATGATTGAGTAAATTTTATTCATGATAGAGTGAATTTTACTGTCACTCCGAATTTTACTGTCATGATTGGCATTGAAACTTTTCAAGGAAAGCTCTGGATAGCAATGTTTGTGTAAAAATAGTAGTTTATCTCCTGTATTTGTGTGAAGCAGGTAAGCCTTTTGCTGTCACCAGTGTTGCTTACCCTTTCATGTCATATCCCTCTTCATATCCATATTCTGCTGAAGGCTTATTAATCTGCTTTAAAATTGGCACGTGGAATAAGACTACTTTTCCTTTTTGAAAGCTAATGTCATTTGACCGAGTGACAGTAAATAATTCATTAATTGTAAGTCCCCAGCTAGCATCTTTTACGCATATTCTAACCTTCTAAAGAAGTAACAAAAACACTCTCCAATACTTGACTTTCTTAAGCACACAAAATGAACCACATCTCTGCAGTATTTTAACGTGCACCATATTTAGCCAAGTAATTCAAAAGAAATAAAAAGCAGCCCCTTCAATTTGGAAATATTTTTGAATTGTTTTTGAATATACAAAACATACCCTTACCGTACGCATTGCATGCAGATTTAATCGTCGTGAAAGCAAACCCTATGTTTCTGTTGGGATAGCATGGTTTTCCAGTTTCCACAATTGTTCTTGGCACAGTTTTCTACTTATGTGACTGTTAGGACACTCGTAGGTACTTCTAAGGTACTGTAGTAAGCGGAGAAGGAGGAGAGGTTGTGCCTTATTTCTGGCTTCCTTTGGTTTTCTTTTTGGTTTTCTTCCTCTTGCTCTTTTTCATGTCACCTTTCTAGATACTGTGATTTAGATTTGCAGTTTACTAAGCTGTGTTTTCTGTCTGGAATTCTTTGAAATTCCCAGAGGAACCCCACCGGTAAATATGCATCTTTTTATGATTTGCTAGCTACATAGAAAATCTTCCTGCTGCTCTAAAATGCTTTTATTTGATATGCATTTTTATCACCATTCCAATGAAAAGAAAAGTTCCTCTATTCACTGCTTTTGTACTGGATTCAGTTCAATGTGCGCTAACGGTGCAAAAAAGTCCTGCTGGAGAAGGGATCTGCATACAAATTGACCAAGACATGTGCTACAAGGGTCTTGAAAAGGTTCAAAGTTTCTCTACCTTTCTGGCAGTCTGTCTTCACAGCAGGACTTGATGAGGGATTTTGCTGGCGTTTCTTTGACAGAAAGCAATAACAAAGCAAGCAAAATGGAGCAGCAAAAGAAGAATGGAGCAGCAAAAGGTACATTATCCCCTCTGTTATTATCATTGTCGAAACAGATTTTTTCACACCATGTTACATCAAATACCTTAGTAGAGCTAAAGACTAGAAAAACGCAGCTCTGTTCTGGTTCATTAAAAGCAAAGCCATCTGTGGACAGAAGTGCCCAGCGTGATGCTGGGAACTCCTAGCTGGTTTCAGTAAGCTGTCTGGAGAACGGCATTTTCGGTGGGCTTTACTAGCGTGTCTGTAAGGAGAGGGAGTTTATGTGCAGGTTTGAGCCCTGAGAGTGCCATAGGCAAAGAGACCCATCGTGTAGCTCTCTGACCAGCCACAGCACACTGAGGCATGATGGATTACTCCCAGAGTTCACGTGGTAGAAAGGTTTTCTGCCCCCGTGAAGGACGACACATCCATTTGCTTGACTAGAGCCATTCTGTATGTTACAATGGTAACTTGAATTCATCAAGTTTGTGCTATTTGTACAATGGCAGTGAGCTTGGATTCTTAAGCTTCTCGTGTTTGACCTGTTTCCTGTTTCAGTAAATAGCAAAACTTCCAAGGACTGCAGCGACAAGAAGATGAAGCTGCTAGTGTATTTCAAATCTTTGCCTAATAAAATGGTGATTTTTGCACATATTCGCAATGGAAATTTACGGTACCGAAACACCAGCTCTGCTCAGGGCAATTCTGAAATTGACTTGAGCTCTTTTCTGTGTTTCTTAGCAGGTGAACTGAGATACTTCTAGCTTCCAAGGCAAGGCGTTTGACAGCAGCTTGAAAAAGGCCCAGGCTGTTGGATGAAAAGGTGAAAAAACTGAGGGAAATGGGGGGAAATTTCACTTCTGGTTTATGTCATAGATTCAGCCAGATGATCAACAAGCATTAGTTTTATGAGGTACCAGCGTAGTCTTTCACTCTTGCAGATCCCCAAAAGCTTAACCATCCAGCAGCTTCTTCCTTGCAACAAGTGCCACAGCCAAAAGCCAGGCCTGGCCGTCACCTTCTCCTCGCAGCCTACAAACTCTGCCAAACGTACCGGTGATTCTCACTTTCCTTCTCAGCTACATGGACAAGCACATCCTCTCCATGTCTCCGAGTCCTTAGCGAAACCAAACAGCGGTTCACCTTCAAACAGCTCAGTGTGCCAGGACAGAAAGATTTCACTGGCCTGTGAAATCTTGCTTTTTCCTTGCAGCCTTTTATTTTCAGACATACACCGAGGCATTGCACTTTGCTTCTCAGCTGAGTGCATTGCCATATTGCTGGAGTCCCACACGTCCATCTCCTTCTCGCACTAACTGCTTCTGTTGAAACATGCTGATGTGATGTGCTTTCCTGCTCAGCTATTCACACAGTCACATTCTATGTCCTGCTTGCAGTCTGAATCTAAAAGGAGACGTTTCTGACTATGTCTCACAGACACAGATGTACCAGGATGAAAAGGTTGCTTGGACCTTGCCACTTACGTTCGAAAACATCCATTCACTCCACAATCAAGAGACACCTTTCTTTGCTTTACATCCTGCAAACTTCACACAGACACACACACACACACACACACACACACACACACACACACACACGAGAGCTACGCACTTTCTTTCTTTCTTTCTTGGCTGCACACACTCACCTATTTCCCACCTTGACCTCTCTACCACTTCTCCTTCGGCCTTGCTGTGCATGGACATTTCCTGTTAAGATACCCATTGTGTTGCCTATCCCTCCCCCACATTGCCTTGCCTTTCCTACCCAATCTTGCATTTCTTGTCATTGCTGACAATTCCTTTCTTTTCCCTTGCCTTCCTGACCCATGCATGTCCTTCCCTTGCCCTTCATACCAAGCCAGTGCCTTGTATTGACTTGCTCACCTATCCTTCTTTTCCTTCCCATTTGTCCAGCTCCAATCTTTCATTTCCTTCTCCTTCTAGGACTCTTATTGCCTTGTCTCCCTCTCTTTTGTGTTGCCTGGCAAAGCCACCACTTGTCTGGCCTTGTCCTTGAACCCCTTCCTTGCCTTGCATTACCTTGCTCATCAGTCCCCCACCTGGAATTCACCACCTCTCTTTTTGTGGAATCTCTTCCACATGCATTGCCCTGCCTGCTTCTCCTAGGATTCTCCAGGCTTCCACTGGCTTTTTTTTCTCAAGGCCCCAGCGTTTCAGGAGCTTGTGAGAGGAAGCCTGGAGGAGGCCACGTGCAAGCACACCTATCTGTCCTGACAGCTTTCTTCTGACATCTATGCTTACATGTCTTGAATTTTGGACACAAAGTTCATCTTTCACCCTTGGGCTTCAGGGGCAGAATGACAGTTCTTTTGCATACAAAGGAAAGCAGGCAACTCAAGTGTCTTAGGTGCAGATTAAACATGACCCATGCAAGATCAAGGCTGGACAGAGCGGTCGGTCCGGGCCGCTTTTGTGTACCAGCAGTCTTTGAATGGACCTGCCACTTGCCTTGCTTTGGGCAACCAACCAGTTTCCTTGCCATGCCCTGCTAATTCTCCATTGCTTTGCATTCCCTTGCATACCCATGCCTCACATTTGACCTGCCTGCAGTTTTCCTACAGGGCTTGGCCTTGCCTAGCCCTTCCGGTTACCATCACCTCCTATGCCCAGCCTTGCCTCTAACTTCTGGGACTTGTCTCACCTACCACTCCATTTGCTTTCCCCTCACGGCTTCAGTCTTGCCAACCTGTCCCTTGACTTGCCTACAATTGCCTACACTTGCTTTGCCTTGCCTTACCTGCATGGAAGGCAAGGCAAAGAGTGGTAGACAAGGCAAAGCAAAGCCAGGAAGTTATTTGAAGGGCTAGGCAAGGCAGACATAGGCAAGCAAGCAAAGCTAGGGTAGGGTAGGCTAGGAAAACTAGGCATGGCACTGGAGGCAAGGCAAAGCCAAGTGACTTGGAGTGCCTTTCCTTGCTTGGGAAGTAAAAGATACGGTGGCAATGTTGGTAGGGCTGATGATAAGGTATCGTGGGAAGGTATAGTACAGCAAGACATTTCTGTCCTCGTCCTTTCTGTGTAGGAGCCATTGTTGGACAGAGTCAGTACCGGACGTGGTATGCAACTTTTGCTCTGTAAGTTCCTGAAGGAGAACAGCAATGCTTTCTCATGGGAAGGAAAGAACTTAGCCCCAGTGTTGGAGGTGCAGATAAGAAGCTGTGTCGTGCAGCTTAAGGGCGGCAGCAACTTTCTATCCTGGCATATTTGGTTTGGAAGCACTGACTCAATTTGTACAATCATGGAGTCGGTATCCATCTTTGGAAGGCAGTCTCCTTCCTGAAAGAATCCATTTGGCCTGTGTTTTCCACTTTCTCAAGGCAGCCTTCTTGAAATTCTGCCAGCACACTTCTTTTGGACAAGGTAAAGAGCTGCGCTGGGTCTTGGTGTGCAGCCTAGCTAGTGCCCCGCACAGGTAATGCCCAATAGCAGTGGTCTGACACCTTTGTAGAGGATCAGGCCCTGGATGCTTTGGATTTTGGAGGAGGGGATGCCATTTCTTTTGAGATGGGCTTCTAGTTCCTCCTCCCTTTGGCAAAGTTTGGGTGGCCACTTTGGGTGGTCTCAGTGAATTGAAAGGCTTTTCCCAATAGGCAGTTCTCTGGGTTAGAGTTGTTGAACTGTCAGTGGGAATGCAGAGGCCAGGCCAGGCCTCTGCAGGACAGGTTTTTGTCCCTTGTAGCTTTAGGGACTGTGTGAGCAGTCCCTGGTGCCATCCCATTTGGATCCTGACTCTGAGAGATTGAAGGCTTACGGTGGTACCTAGAGCTGAGAAGGAAAGTGGCGATAGCAGGGTGCATGTTTATAGTTTGATGGGTGCAATTGAAATTGTAGGCAGCAAAGAGCTTTCTCCACCAACAGTTTTGCGAGCTCGGCCGACATTTTCAAGTTTGTTACCAGGCTCTGTGAGAGAGAAAAAGTTTGTTAGGGCAGAAGATCTGGTGTCGGCCTTTGAGTGTGGGGCAAAGAAGAGTATCCACTTGGAAGGGGAAGATCGGTGAAATCCTTTTGTCCTGACACAGTTGATTGGAGAGCAGGGACGTTTCTGACTTGGCTGGGTCCTGGGGGTGGTTGTGAGCTGGGCTCGGTGCGTGTCCTGGTTTTGTGAGTTGACAATGCTGTGGTGTGGTTATTTAGAAGAGCGCTGACAGTGCCCAGGAAAAAGACAAGCACTTTTCTAGCCCAGCCCCGTTCGTGTGGGAGCAGTGTAGGGACAAGAGCTCTGCTGTGGATCCTGGCTCTCGGGTACTGACAGAATGGGATCCTGCATGTAGCAGAGAAGGAAAAAGAATCATTTCATTGTTGGCTGCACAGTTTAGAAGCTTCAAAATAAAAGGCAATTGCAGCATGGCCTCTTCATTTTAGAAAGTTTTCTGGGCCATCAGCTGCTCAACATGTAACTTGCACCCACTGAACTGCATTCAGCTTCCTGGAGATATGCACTTTCCCTCAAGATCTAGGTACCATCTTGCACTCTAACACTTGAAGATCCCAAACCGCTTCAAAATGTCCAGCGGCTGCTCTCAAAGAAAAAGTCCTACAACAAAAAGGCAGTGCTGGCCATAACGCTCCCTTTGCAGTCTGTCAACCAAACGAAACATACTAGCGATTCTCACGGACTTTCTCAATGATATATATACGTGCATCAGCACATTCTCTCAAAGTGACAGAGACTATCGCTACAGCCAAGCGTTTTCAGCTGCACTTCTGACTGACAGATGTGCCAGGACAGAAGGCATTTGCCAACCTACCCTCTTTCCTGTGCAACCTGACATTGGCAGCGCAAATATTTTCACATTCTTTCATTGTGGACATGTCCAAAGCAGCTAAAGATCACACAGGTGGAAGTGTCAAGACAGAAGATGTTCTCAAAGTAACTCCTTTTTTTTCTAAACAGCTTTTAAACTGCGCACAATGCTTTGTATCTTCTTTCCCACATAGACCTGCCCTCACTTTTTCACACTCACATCTTTGTTGCAAACATCCAGCAGCTGTTTGCGTAGAAAAAGGCTCTAGAAATAAAAGCGAGACTTGGGCTGCACCTTCTGCCTGCCCTGTGTAAGCCACATCAAACTCACCAGTGCGCTCTGTCCTTCCCTTTTCCGCTGCAACTACCATTGTGTTCTCTGGATCTCGGAACCTAAAGGTAGGCACATTTGTTTCCACAGAAGGGCCATAGGTAGCAGCACAAATAGCTCTCACTGAACTTTAATCTTTACCACTGCCACCATGAGTTTGGTTGGTAGGCCAGTAGGAGTCATGCTCCTTTTACAGCTGGTATGCGGCAGCCACCAGCCCAGTGCTCTTCGACTCTTGTAACCAATCCTGCTTTTACTCTCCCGGAGGGGATTAGGCATCTGTTTCTCACACAGATCATTGTGGCAGCAGCCAACGGCTCTAGTGCACTGCTTCTGCCAAAAGACACTGGGGCCAGACACTTACCTTCTCAGCACTACGTAGCCCCGTATTCTGCATCTCTTGTCGTCCAGATCATACCGCAAAGCGTTTCACAGAGAAAAAATGTGCCAGGACAACAAGCTTGGCTGAAGTGTACCCCTGAAACTGGTGGAAGTTTGTATTTGCACCACATTCAAGGGGCAGTCCTCTTTCCTATACAACCTGCAAACTGCTGTCTGTTCGCAGTGCCCTCTGCCCGCTCCTTCTTACCTTGAAGTACCATGCCAAAGAGGGCTCTGTGCTGAGGTCTCAGAAGAAGAGGGAAGCATATGTGTTTGTAAAGTGGACTGTCTGTTAGTCACTTCCCTCTTCAAAGCAGCGTGTTCCATGCCAAGCAGACAACAAAGCAACAAAGGATGAGTGTGACTCTGCATTCAAATCCTGCAATGTTCCCAGAAGTGAATTTCTCTCTTCTATAGGACTGACTTGTATGAAGTGGCGTGGTTGTTTCCTTCCATTAGAAGGGAAACTCATCTAGCCAGGCTTCATCACCCCCTGTATCTTTTGGGGTAGTTCTTGGAAGAAAATAGAGAGCAACTTTTCCACTCCACATGATTCATGTTTCATTCTCTTCCTTCTGTACTTCAGGGAACAAGCTATCAATTCCCTACTCTTTCTATGAAAAGGCATGAAGCTATTAATTAAATTCCCATAGATATAATAAGGAATCAAAGTCTTTTATGCCTGCAAGCAGGCCCTTATGGTATGAAAAGTATGGATTGTCAGGGGTGGAAGAAGATCTGCATGAAAAAGGAGAAAGCCCAGAAGCATGCAGGGATTTTCAGGTATGAAAGGGAAAACGACATTAAATTGTCAAGGGAAAGAAATTGAAAGAGGGAGGAGGGAGAAGGGAGGAGGAGGAGGCAAATGCTGCCTTTGAGGCAGCTGACACAAGGACCGTCGGCCTCATGAGCAAACAAGAAAACCAAATGAAACTTCACAGCAATCTCATCCACAACTTAGTGGACAAATGTGCAAACCCATTTCTTCATTTATTATGTGTCTAATATATATAGAGATGTTCTTCATTCTGACCGAATTTTCAGGGAGCAAGCTAGTGTAAGGCACCTGGAACCAATGGTGTATTGGAAATGGCCAACATGCAGAACGCGCTCCATCCTGAACGCTACCACAGCAGAATCACAGGATCATAGAATGGCCGGGGTAGACAAAGACCTTAAAGGCCATCTAGTTCTCTGACATGGGCGGGGACACCTTCTACTTGCTCAGGTTGCTCAGAGCCCCATCCAGCCTGGCCTTGAACACCAGGTTGGGGTGTCCATAACTTCTCCAGGCTGTCTGTGCCAGTGCTTCACCACCCTCACAGGGAAGAATTTCTTCCGAGTATCTAATTTCAACCTGCCCTCTTTCATTTTGAAGCCATTGCCCATTGTCCTGTCTCCAGAGTTCCTAATGAAGAGTCCCTCTCCTGCTTCCCTTCAGATATTGGAAGGTGTTGTGAGGTCTCCATGCAACCTTCTCTTCACCAGGCTAAACAGCCCTCATTCTCTCAGCCTGTGTGTCATGGCTTGACACTGGGACAATGCCAGTGCCCCCATGAGTATACTCTCTCCCTGGTTTCTGCTGTGAGATGTGACCAGGAATAAGCAAAGCAGGCTCCCACTTAGGGAAAAAAAAAATTATTAACTAAACTACAAGGGAAAGGAAAAAAAAAAAAAAAAAGAAACACACAAGGAAAATGAAAACTTCACAAATACATCTCCTCCTCCTCCTCCCCAAATTCCCAATACAATACATCCCCCAAATCATCGACTCTCGGTCCAGCACCACCCTTCAGAATACTCAATCCTCAGTTCATCAAGAGGACAAGGAGTCCTTCTTGTGCCAGTGGTGACCTATTCCTTTCATGTCCAGTGCTCTCACCACTGAACACAGACCAGAGCTGCTTCTAGGGTCGACTTTTAAGGATGCTTCATCCCACTGCAAAAAGGCACAGTCTCAATTTTGGGACATCTGTCCCCCCCATATTTTTCACCCCCTGGGGCCGAGGGGTACCCACACCGAACCCTCTTGGTCCTGAGGCATTGCCTCCCCCTAGAATGCAGTCCCTGTATCACAAGGAAACATGGCTCTGTCCATGGCTACACACAAAGAGTCCAGCATAAGCTACTCCATCATCTCTTCCACCTGCGTTCTTCTCTATTTCTCTCGTGGCCCATTTCCTCTTATCTCCTCTATATCTCTCTTCTCATTCAACTCCAGGAGGATTAGCATTTGTAAGGTTTCCATCATCCAAGAAAAGGGTTAAAAATCTGAGGCTCTGTCTGTCTAGAACTCCCATGGCTGCCCTGCCAGGCCCCTTCTTGCACTCCCCTCTTCTCCTTCTCGGCCGGCCAAGAACAGGCACCAGCTCTCTCTCTGTCTCTCCTGCGGTGGGGGGGGGGGGGGGGGGGGGGGCTGCCCAATGCCTCTCAGTGCTCCTCCACCCTTCCATCCTGCAGGGGCCTTCACCTCCCTTCTGGCCAGGGACCCAGCCTACCTCACCGGGCTGGGTGGCTTCCCCTGCCCCGCCCAGCCCGCAGCCAGGCAGGGGAGATCTGAACCTTTCCCTGACCGGAACCCAAGAGAGCCTCCCAGGGGAGAGCCCTGCTTTTAACCCTGTGTTCTCAGAGGTGCATCCAATGTCCCAATGGCCACCTTAGGTGCCAATATTAAAATCTGAACATCCATTGGCCTAACCACAGCATCCCAGAAAACACATTTCCTGTCAAACCACCACACTGTGGGATATGCTCTTGTCCTGAATACTGAACTGCAGTATTGTCTGATGATTTTTTGAATCCTTTGAAGGCATTTTGAATTCTTTTTCAGCCTTAAATTAGACTAAATAGCTTTGATTTGTGGGTATTGAGCAACAGAAATCACTGCCCTGGCTTGCCTTTTTTACAGCTCCTTTCCGTGGGAGACTCGCTGCAAACGTCACAGCTGGCGAGACAGTGGGCACACCATCATTCTGAAAGAGCTTTGCACAGTAAACATAGAGGAGGATTAAATATTGAAATGCAGATGACAGGAGCTGCCCAATGGACTCTGCTGGTGGAAATCAAATACTAGTCTAGTATTTTGAATGCAAATAATTCCTCCCAATGAGGCCAGACAGGCTTGTTTGCCTTTGAATCTGAGCATGTGGACAGTAGTGGATGGTCTACAGGTTGAAAACAGTGTAGATACTTCTCCTTTTTTTCAATAGTGGCTCAGAAACTGAAAAGGCAGCTACAAAATGGTAAATACATCCCTACAGATTCAAAAATGGTTGTTCTTAATTTGCATCTCCACCATAACAACAAATTGTTAGAACTAAAATACAGATGGGAATTTTATAGCTTCTCAGAAATGAAGCAGGAATTGGCCAATGGGCCTTCTCAGAAATGAAGCAGGAATTGGCCAATGGGCCTTAGCAGTAGCTACAAGTTTTTCAGCATGAGGCATCTCAAAAGTGTTTTAACCGTACAGAACTTTTCTGTACTTTTGGCCTTTTATCTCAAGGATGAATCAAAAAAAAAAAAAAAAAGGAAAAAAACCCCAAGAAAAATAAAAAAAGAACAAACCCTACCAAATATATATATATATATATAACATGACTAAGATAATAAGCACAATCAGTAACATATATAGAAAAAGAACCCATGGTTTTTAACTTTCAACCTTGTCTTCTCAACACACTCTCGAAAATGGAATTGTTTCCCTATCTGCCTTGAAACATTTTGGAGCAAAAAACACTCTAAGGTCCTGATAGGTGTTTTGGTCAAAAATCCCTTCTTCTGGTTTTCTGTCCATAAGCAGAGTAATGGAGGGGAAAACTGGTAGCTGGCCAAAGGAGGTAGGAAGAGTGATCATCATCCACAACACTGGGGCTAAAGAAATTTCCACAGAAAATTACCTGCCTTATTACTTCTTCATGTGTTGGGTTGAAAGCTCAGAATCTGTTTCCATGTTTCCCATCCCTCGAATGTTCTATTTCACAGAATTCGAGCCCCTCAAACTTCAGTCCTGCCAGAACAGCCCGCCACGTGCTGTCATAGGGGATCTGCTGATGCCCACTGACTCTTACCAGTCTAGTGCTTGTCACTGTTGCAGATCAAGAACTACTGAATAGTTCTGATTAATGCTCTTAGAGTGGTTGAAAACAAGGAAAGAATGACTAGACATTTGTATGATCAAATCCCCTGATGGAATAAAAACATACCAGGACAACAAGCTTAATAAATGTATTCATTGTCATAAGAAGGGAGATGAAGGGTCCAAAAGATTACTTGCATACTTACTGTTCTAAATCCCTTGTTATCTGGTAAATTGCAAAGGATGCCCGGCTTTCACCAAAATGCAAATCAGATTAAAATGTGAAGCCTTACACTTTACTGGATAGAAAACTTCATCGTCCATTTTTAAATCTTAGAGATTGCGATGTTGTCCTGGTTTAGGGCAAATTTGGAGGAGAATTTCCAAATTAGGGCCCCTCCCCCCAACTGGTTCGGGAAGGATTCCTCAGAGAGAAGTGGAACGAACCTGTTCATTTAATAGGCACAGCACCCCCCAGCACGCAAAAGGAACAATTCTGGATGACAGCACTCTGAAAAAGATGACAAATTCAGAAAGTCTCTCTTGGGGGGGTGGTCACTTTGTTCTCAGTCCCTCCGGCACTGGGCCAGCTGCTGCAGGCCACAAGGTGCAAACTCTCGGTGTTTCCCAGGTCCCAGTCCGGAGCAGGTTCAAAATGGTCAGGAAGACCTGAAGGAGAAACGGTCCAGGAAGAAATTTGGACAGTTTAGCTAAACTAGCTAATGAGCAAAAGCAAGCAGAAGCGAAGCAAGCAAGAGTGAGAGAGAGCAAAGCCAAAAGCAAAAGCAGAAAAAGCAAAAGCTGCAGTCTCTGTGTCCCGCCAGGTTGATAAGAAAACCAAAACAAAACATTCCCTCTTCAGAGCCAGTCTTAAAGGTACAGAACATAATATCCAACATTCACAGAACACATGAATGGGGATACAAGCATCATAACGTCACCCTAGGACAGATGTATTTCCTATTAATACCTTAATATTAATAAGGTTTAGAGCTGGAATTCAGAGGGAAAAGAAAGCTATTTTGAATTCATTCTATTCAATCATCTTGTCTGGGCTGTCTCTTCCTGCTTTTCACTTCTGAAACTCTGTATGAAAGGCATAGAGTTCTGGATTAATTCTTTTCAGTTTCCCCTGTTATTCTTAACAGTTTCCCCTGTTATTCTTCTTTAAAGGCAAACCTGGAAAAATCCACACTTTCTTTCCCAACCACTTCTAAAATTCCATTGAGAAGCAAAAAACCCCATCAAACAACTAAATCTCTGCTCCAATTTGTAGGAAAAATCCCCATGCCATTAACTGCTTTCCTAACATTTTCTTTCTCTTGTATTAATATGGCAACCTTTTCTTGCTTTTATAGATTAGAACCAAATTCTTAAAGCTATAAGGAAACACAGGTTTACTGTAGCTGATTCTGAGATACAGTAGTCCAGCAAGGAGTTCAGACCTCAAAAGAAGAGTCTGTACAACAAGATTCAGCACAACGTTGAGACATATTAGCTATTTTTCAAGAAAAGCCGCCAAAATGAAACTGCTTAGACTTCTATACTATCATGGGTGCCTGCTTCCAGAACCTGACCTAAGTTGCTGGAAACTAGCTGCAATATTACTGCAAACAATGCTGTGAATGTAGGACATTGTTATTCTTCTCTTCCATTGAAAACCACAAGTGGAGTTGCGTCATTTTCTTAAAAATTCTCCATTTCCTTCCAAACTGCTAAAATAATGATAAATCAAGTGTTCTGTTCATACAGTTTAAATCTAATAATGTTCAAAATGAAAAAAAAAAAAAATTCATTCAGATATGGTCTGCAATAATACAGCCGAGACAAGATGAACCAGTCTGGCCTACAAAATAAAGTGAAGCAGAATTTGGGAATTTGGAACACCTTACGATGTAATATTTAAAGAAAAAAAAGAAATAAAATGTAACCTACCCAAACTCAATCAGTGATGCACCGACAGAGAAAAAAGAACTAATTACTACTAATATTTCTTTCATTCTCAGACAAGAAGTTAAATGATCCTCTTGAATGCGCGGAAGATTGTTGCGAAAGACAGCAGCCTTCTTCTTTACAACATATTCTTCAGAACTCCAGGAGACAAATCATTAGAGCTATGAGGCTCTTTCTCTCTGTAAAACTTCCAGAGCATAGCCAAGATTATATTCCTTTAGAGATCCTCACCGCCCTGGGAGACTGGTGGATAGTCTACAGCTCCAGTACATCAGCCAGACGCTCTGCCTTATTTAGCATGGCTACTGCAGCAAGGACATCATCTCTACTGGCTTTCTATCCAAAATATATGCAAGGCACAACAAAGAATATAGCCAAAACACTGAGCACAGCTTATGGCCTTCAAAACAAAAATCTCACCATGGCAATACTGGATCTTCTGATCCAAACCATCAGGAAACATTTCTTTAGAGGCGAAAAAAGCTCCTGTTGATTGTACAAAAAATAGTGATGTAAACCAGAGTTGCATGACCCAATATTTCTATTGAACTGGAACTATTTTGATCAATATTATGGATCCATTTCTTTTCAGGGCATTTGGTAAAAAATGTAAAGTATAGTTTAAAAGGAATTATTGGATGCGTACTAAGTACTAGGGATTAGTTAAGGTGTTGGTTTTGCATGGCTTGGTTTTTGGTGGGGAGGGAAGAAGCCAGCCACAGAAGTGAATCTTTTGTGAAAAGCTCCTAGAAGCTTCCTCCATGCCTGGCAAAGTGAATCCCTGCTTGGCACTAAGAACAGACATGCTGCTAAGCCAATTAGACAAGCAGTAATATATTTAAGAAGGAAATCAAAACTGCAGCCAGTTAACTTTTAAGTTTGCTAATTTTTTGGTTGGCACCTCTTCTGGTTTGAAAGCAAAAGCAGCAAGAGATGCTGTCGCTGTTGCAGTGTGTGTTTTTGATTGCAATGCAGTTTGAGTAGTCAGTTTTAGAATACTTCCGGTTTTGTGCTGTTGTAGCATATTTTATTATTAATGGATTGTTCCTTTCCCCCCGTGGTGTTAGTTTTTGCCCTAGTTGTCCATCTCCCCAAAGACCTGCCCTTTTGTTCCCTTTTCCTCCTCCCACTGAATGTCAATCCCTCCCCAAGCCTGCCCCTTTCTCTAGAAACTTCCCTATCAATTTTATAGTCTTCAAAACCCCATTGGTTTGTTTAAGTTATTCTCCTCCCCTGTAGTCCCCTATTGGTTTAAACATTGTATTCCCCGCCTTGTGGTCCACCCCCAGTTGCTCCCAGTGTGTTAAAGATTGTATCCTCCTCTGGGACCTCTCCCCATTTCTAAGTTGATGTATGCGTTTGAGTCAGTGTCTTTCTGTCCCTGACCCTCCAGGGAAGAAACTCCTTTGGAAAACATACAGAAGACCTCTCCCTGTTCCTTGTCCCTGCCCTCGGCGCAGTCCTATCCCCAATGCAGTCCACCTGTGCCATAGAGCAGCTGTGCCCTACAGCTGCACCCTGGATTCGACAGTTTTCTGGGGGCAGCCCACTCTGGCTGTTGGTGTCAGGAGCTAGTCGGTCTGAAGAAATCCAGCATGGCAGCAAGACTCCAAGTCAGAAATACAATTTATTAGGAAAAGGGGAAAAACCAAATACATGCAATAATACAAAAGAAAAAGCACGGACAGAATACGACCTGTCACCCTGCTAGTTAGGGTGGTGGCAGCAGTCCGGATGAAATGGTCTTGTTGAAGTGGTGATCCTGTAGAAACCATCTGGTAGCTCTTGTCCTCTGAAGACCAGTGGGTGAGGGTGGCCGTTCTTCTAGGAAGCCAGTGGAAAGACTGCTTGTGGTGTCCCAAAACTCAGATTCTATCCAGCTGGGGATGCTTAGCTCCTGCCCCCTGGGCAGAGCATCTTGCAATGGGCTCAAATTGTTCTGAGTCATGCAGTGGTTCCTTGATTACCCTTTAAACAGAAATGGCTCCTGGAGGGAGTCATCTCTGAGTCATGTGGCAAGACATGGATGGCCCCGTTAAGAGATAAGGAGATAAGGAAAAAACGATGCCCCTCCCGGTTTCAGCAGCTCTTGAGGTTGGGAGCAGAATACATTTTTATATTGTAGCCTAGGACAATACAGGATGAATGCTTTTGCATTTGCAGGAGGTTTGTGTGGATTTGAAAAGCATCCTTATAGCAGAGGCACAAAAGTATTCTCATACCCTTTTAAATCATCTTCAAACCAAGCAATTCTCACAAGAAGGTAACGCATGAATGACTTGCAAGTGAGTTGAAGAAACACGGCAAAGATAAGTAGTGTTCAACTGCAGAGAATCGTTTAGGGACACCATACCTTTATATACCTTTATATTTTAAATCAGGAAGCATGGATGGACCGTTTTTTTCCCCTTAGTTGACTACAGAACCAGCAGTCCCTTGCGGGAGGGTGTTTGGATTCAAGATGACACTGGCAGCTAAGAGCATGGCTACATAGAAGGTGCTACTTTTAGACCAGAACATTCAACTACTTAAAGGCAGATAGGAGAATAGCTGACTAGTGACAGCTCTGAGCAGAAGAGCCTGTGGCTTATCCTGTGGGAACAATAGTAAGACATTTCAATTGAAAAACCCCATTCATTTCCAAGGACCAAACATCAGTAAAAATAAAAGGTCAAGTAAAGACACCCTAGTGCTCTTCTTATCAGAAGCATGTTCCTCCATATGAGAGCATTTAGGAAAGGACAGTCCATTCATAAAGAAAGGTGTGCCAGTTAGAAAACCTGTAGAACAATACAAGACAAACTCACACAATATACATCCTCAAATGCAAAATGAAGAAATAATCATTTCAAGCTTCCGTGGAATTAATTGCATTTTATTTGTTCTTTTCATTTCAGCTGCTATCAAGTTATTTTTTAAGACTGAATTTTATGAATTCAGCAAAGCTCTCTTTTTGAATGTCTGCATACCCCTATAAAACACTGAGGTGACAAAGAGAACGGCAGTGGAAGGAAACCTGGTCCACCTCCCCCTCCTTGAAGCTTTAGGCCAGCGAGTGATTAGAATTTAGTCACTTCATTTGCTTTACCAAGAGAGAATGTTTTCTAGCCTTTATCTTTCCTTTTGGAGCTGATTCACTTTGTAGTCATAAATTCTTGACTCAGTTGGTGAGAAACAATGGCATTACAGCCGTGGATGTTAAAGTGCACTGATGGGAAATGAAGTTTTCATCTTCAGGTCCTTGCTTCAGTAAATCTTCCAAATTCATCAGAAAGAAAGTTCCCAGACCAGTAATCCCCACTCAGATGACCTAATTCAAATAGTCTGTAGGCATAAGAGGCATCAAGCAGGTGCTGTCATCTGTTAGGGGAATACCCAGCCAGTACATGATTGTCTAGTTAGGCGGCAACAATTTTGGAAATAATTTAGTTTTTTTGTATTGCAAGTGAATGGTCAATACATTTTATTAGTGGATACGGGTAAAAGAATGTCTTCTGCATCCTTTCAGAGGGGAAGCTTCCCTAGATCTAAAGCTGCTCAGCTCCACGATAGGATGCTTTGTCTGAAAAGGGAACTCAAGTCTTTGTCCTTTTGGATTGCTTCCATAGTTTTTCACTCACTCTTCAGGTACCTGTTAATACGTTCTCTTATCCCTTGCAAACTTTTATGGGCATAGTCACTGAATTGGTACGTATTCCATGAAGTCCACAGGCCCTGTTGAGATGCAGCCACAGGTCTCAAGGGTGTTAGCAGATGTTATTCTGAGGCCACTCCTAATGATGTTTGATGGATCATAGTGACTGAGGAAAGTGCCCAAAGACTGGATGAAAGCAAATGTCACCCATCTTGGAAAAAGGCAACTAGGAGGACTTGGAAAAGTACAAGCCAGCCAGCCAGCGTCATTTTTATCCCCAGGAAGTTGATGGAGCAGCTATTGCTGGAAAGCATTGCCAGGCACATGAAGGAGGACAAAATAACATAGTCAGCATGGATTTACCAGGGGAACTTCATGCTGAACAACTTTTTAAACTCCTCTGATGAATCAACTTGCCCGGTAGATGAAGGGAATATTGTCTGCCTGGGCTTCAGGAAGGTTTTTGACATTTCTCTAGGTGGCAGCACACATACATCCCAGAAGGAATAGTGCAAAGAGGAGGGAACCAGTGTCTTTTCAAGGATGCTCAGTGAAAAGACAAGAGGCAGTAGGCACACACTGAAATACAGGAGATTGCCTCTGCACATCAGCAAATGATTTTTTACTGTGAGGGCGACTGAACCACGGCACAGACTGCCCAGAAAGATTGTGGAGCCTGGATCTTTGAAGACATGAAAAGTACACCCAGATATAATCCTGGGCAAGAGGCTCTAGGTAGCCTGGTTTAAGCAGGGGGGTTGGACCTGGTGAGCCCCACTGACGCCTTCCACTCTCGTTCATTCTGTGCTAGTGAATTCTCTTAGAGATGCATTTCAAGCACTGGCATGACAAAGATCTGTGCAGAGAGAGATCCAAATGGACATGGGATCTAAGTTCCTTAAGTAGTGCTCAAGAAGAATGCAAAACTCTGGGATAAGTGTCTCTTCCATAACTGAATCCCTTTCATGGGAAAATTCCCCAGCTATAGAAAGATCTTCTGATAGGCATGCTTAAGACTGACACTGGCTGAGCAAATTTCTCCCTATGTGTGTTTAAGACCAGTTAGGATCTTCACCAATAGTGTTGTCAACATAGTCACAGAATGTATATTGTTAAGAAGGGACAACTTACATCAGAATGGCAAATATTGGTCCACAAAATGTATTAATGTATGGGAACTATCTACTTGGGTTGAAAATAAAAAGAAAGAGTTAGTCTTTATTTATCAATTTCATCCCAATATTGATAAGGTAAGAAAAAGACCTTAGTCCTTAACCTTCTTAACTCAAACAAAGATTTTTAAAAATTCCTTGTAAAAAATGTATCCTAATTATCAGACTATGAAACAATTTTAGTTGGGAAAAAAGTTCCAAAATTGTGTAGATAGTGGTAAAGAAGCCAAGAAAATAGGTAAGAAACAAAAAGAGAGCAAAAGAGTCAGCTTCAGTCTGCAAGCTCGTTCTAGAAGTAATCTGCTAGAAAAAGGAACCCCCAGTTGAATTTCCAATGTATTCATGCACTTGATTCAGTAACTAGTCAATGTAAAAACCAATCCTTTTGTACGACTTCTCCCAGCAACAAAAACTCCAGCAGCTTGACACCACCATCATGCCTGTCCCAGATGTACTTTAAAAGAAATTATCCTTTCTTGAAACTCTGTTTGCATAAAAGTTGCAAGACATTGGAGGGATTCTCCACATTCTCATTTCTCTGTGTGGCTTGAAAGTATATTTGATAAAATATGCAACAAAGCATATGATTTATAAGGTAGGGTAAAATGGATGATTTGGGAATTGATCTCTTGTTGATATTAAACTTCATATCCACTCTCTGTGAAGTTTCTAAAACAAATGATGGAGCTGAGGCATGAATCTGCCACAACAAGTGTTAAGCAAACATACACACTCCCCTTCACATGCCCCCCTTCCACACACACCTAGGCCCACGCAGAGGTCAGCATAGCAGATGATGAACACCTTGGAAAAGACCGAAATGCTAAATACCTCTCTTTGTGGGCAAAATAGCTGGTGCAACAATTCAAATATCTGGTGTAAAAATTCTGTTTAATATCTACTTCCTATTTAAAACACAGCTTTTCATTTAATTATATGTAGGGAATATTTTCATATTATTTGTTTCTTTACAATTACTTCATTCTCATGTGTTGTATGTCTAGGAATATTTTCTTCTAAAGATAGAAAAAAATAGATAATATCTTTTCAGAAGAAAACATTGGTTTATACAATTTTAAACCATCATGATATGGAAGAATTCTTTTGTCCCTCACTAAGGTGGAAGAACTATTTGGATCACAGATCATTTACAATGAAATACTTTACCTTTTTAAGATGCTTTCAGTCAATTTTATATCCTCATTGCTTATTCATTGTAAACAGTAATTTTTCAGTGAAGGGAAAGTGTGTGGTATATCTGCATTATGTTCAAACCCAATTCCTACTAAAGGCCGGGCTGAACCCCAGTAAATAATGTCCTGAATGATATTTTGCCGCCTTCTTTGGCACTTCATGAAATCCTAACATGAGGAAGTGTGGAAATACAGAGATTTTGTCCCATGTAGAAACCCATCCCATGTATTTTATGCTGTAATTCTTCTCTCTTTTAAAATTTGCTATCTTCTGCATAGTTTTCATTAACCTGTTACAGTAGTGAAAATCACAGATCAAGGTAATTTTGTAACACTTTGATTTTACCCCAAGAGCTGAGGGAAAACTTGCTCCTATACTTCAATCTGAGTTTCTTCTAGATTCAAACTTTGTTTCTCTACCATCAAGAGTCTCCTGTGTTGCTGCTCAAAGCCCCATCCAACCTGACCTTGAATACTTTCAGGGATGGGACACCCACTACTTCTCTGGGCAACCTGTTCCAGTGTTCCATCACCCCCACAGTAAAAAATGTCTTCCTTTCATCTAATATGTGTCAGAAGTATTAAATCTAGGCATATAAACTTTGAGGAAAGGTTTGAAATTCTTTTGATTTGAATCACATTTTATATGAATACTGACTTACAGGTGACTAAAATATGTTGATGGGCATTTGAGCTGACACTTTTTGAAAAGGTGCATGGAATTTAAAATTAAAACCAGCACCATTAAAAGCTTTGTGCCGTTTTCTTTTTCCTCTGGTATTCAAAATTGCATATATCAAATATCTGTGCTTCATACAAAGCTCTTAGACACTCTCAGAAAAAAGCTTTTCTTTCAGACTAAGTTGCAGTTTACGTAGAACACTAGTACTAGTGAAGGTTTTTCTGGGCATAGGGGGAACACCTTCTCATTGGATTTGTGTGCAGAATGCATTTTATCCAAACTGGAAAATTGATCCCAGCTGTGTTCTAGTCATCATTCTTACTGCATCAGGCCTGAAGATTCTGTGAAAAGTAGCCTGTGGTCCTTGAACATAGCTCATGTGAAACAGATGAGAGGCGATGGAGAAGTTGAGGGAGAGAATAAAGAGCATATGGCCCAGTACAGACTAACAATTGTTTGGCACCCTTTAAAGGCTGTGTTTGACAAGCAGGGCTGAAGCAGGTCTGCAAAATATCCGGGAGATCAAAATCCATTGAAGCAAATTGCCCTGGCCAGTCACCTTGCTGCCGATAATTCCCTCTCCATACCAGCTGATCAGGCCTAACAATGCTGCTGCAGAAGTATTGTGAAAAAGGTAGGCATATTTTCACAGATGCAGGGGAAAATCCCCTTGGATGATGGTTCCAAGGGATTACTTGATGGAGCAAGTTATGTACCCTTATCTACCGTGCAATATCTAAGTTGGTGAGTTCACTATCTGTCAGCATCACTTTAGAAAATAAATGTTTGATGCACAAAAAAATATTTCATATGTCCTGTCTACCTGCTTCATTTCAACCAATGAATAGGCTACGTTCCATCAGCAAAGGGTTTATGATCCTATGTTTCTTTAAACTGTGGTAATTCTTTATTTTTTTCTAAATCAGACACTGTCTATTCATAAGATTCAGATGTCCATGGCAGGAGTGTAATTAAATTCACATGTTAAAAAATAACCTTCTTCTTGTTATCTTTTTATTAAATTACTGACATGTAACATCAGTCTGAGAGCTGAAGAAAACCCCTTCATTTGCTGTTTGCCAAGTATCATCTATGTGATACAAATTCTGCTTGAGAAATCACACCCGTGGATTGCCATGTAGCACTACTAGTAATGCTTTCACAACCTTTTCTTCATCATTAGGTCTTTTGGTGAAGTGAATGATTAGAACATAAGCAAGGGCATTTGTTCAAGATGCTCCAGAAAGAGCTGTGGTCTGTTCTCTTCTTTGCTGCCTATGTTAGCACTGAGCTGCAAAAAATGAAAGATTACTAGGAAAAGTGTTACTTTCAGTCTAAACTTGTAAATGATGTTTGGAATACCCTGTTAAATGACAAGGTGCTCTTTTAAAATATGGCATCTTAAGAGAAAATGTCAGCTTTAAAAAGGTTTTGAGACAGTTGCTTCTGGAAAAAAAAAAAAAACCAACAAAAGAATTGGAGGCATCTAAGGTCTTTAGGCATACTATTTTGAAGATTGATTCAAACCACAGTTTCTTCATATAGGAAGAGCAGAGGACCATAGATGCAACCCATTTGAAAATGGATTTCTATATGTTTCTGGTTGGGATTACCAGACATCATTTCTTGTGAAGTCGAGGGACTGCAGTTAGCACTCCAGTAATTTCCTTCCCTGAAATTCAACTGCATTTGCTCCTTTTTCCAGAGTCCCCATTTATTAGTGAAGGTATGCTCTATCTATGCATTAGAATATTCCATTAGAGTGTGTGACTCATACTTGCTAGTTAAAATTAGCTGGAACGGAATGGATAGTTACAGTTGCTTGTATACAATAGTCTTATTTTGGCAAGTTTTCTTTAGACAATGTTGAAGCAGCACTAGCAAATAGGAAGTACAGCTTGCAGCAGGGAAGGACACTCTTCTGCTTTCTCAAGTTTCCTGTAGTTAAATAGACGCCAAAAGGCTTTTCCTAGTACTACTACTGTCTTGTAGGAATACTTGATCTAATCCTATCTTTGATCAAATTACGAATGGGTTACTTTTCTACAAGGCAGAACATTTTTCTTTTAATAATATGTATTTTGTAAGGTGGAAACATGAACTTGTGCACCAGTCACGTGGAATGTACTCCTTATTAAGTTTCACAACCTTCTTTAGAAAATATTGACTGTGTGTAACTTCAAAAGAAGAATTCTGGGCATCTTCATTCTATTGATGTAATTGTTTTTCTGCCATGCTGGTATTGTTTTCTATCATTTTTACCAACAGAAATATTTTTCCCTGACACCTATGGAAAAGACCTATGTTTACTCAACAGTGCGGCATCAGTACATTGTTTAGAATGATTTCAACATGGTCCCAAACATATCGGACAGCTAGACAGCAGAGGTTAGCAACAGGGAATGGGAATAACTTCTGAACCGTTTCAGTAGATTTCCCAGGAAGGGAAAATTGCTTTCTGCCACTGCAAATTTTCCCAGAGATTTTGTCTGGTTAAGAGTTGCATCAAAAGAGTATTTTTGCACAAACCTTGGGGCAAGCTCTGTCTCCGATTTACTAGTGAATGCAAAGAGGGTGAAAGTGCTGCTTCAAAGCCCTCTGTGTGCTTTCTGTACCAAGAGGGGGGGTGACCCCAGAAATAAGTTTTGATCTCTCTTCAGAACACAAGGCATGTCATCACCTCATTCATCTTCTTCTGGGACTCATAGCATCTTAAGACTAAGAAGCTCTCTTGCTTGCTGAAGTGCGTTCAGCAAAAAAACCTTGTCTCATCAGCAAATTTGAACACAACTACAGTCGAGTCAATTCCAATGCTGGCAGGGCAATACTCTACCCCACTAGTAACACGCCACTATTAGAAGACTGTGTAAAACTATTTTTGTACAAAGTAATCGGAGGGAAAAATAGAATTGGGAAGAACTGCACATTGTTCTGGAAAAAAGTCTCCTGCCTCAGTCTTACAGACATCATTTGCTGGTATCATTTTTAATAGTTGGGGCTTTTTAAATTTTGTAGAAGAAAAAATATTACTGCACCTTTATGTTTCCTTAATAGAAGTACAGCCATTTCTTAATAGATTAGAAGTAAGCCATTTGAATATGTACAAATGGTCTTTTCAAATACATATGCTATAGCACACTGTGAAAGTAATCTAAAGGTTTAAAAAGATTTTGGAAGAAAGTAAGTCTAAGGTGATAGAAGAAGAAGAAGAAGAAAACAGCAGTTTTCTTCTGGTGAAAAAAAAACAAACGGAGGACCTTGTACAGTGGAGATGTATTATTTGACTTCCTGAAAAACTGAGTAGGTTTGCTATTGCCAATGGTTTTCATTAGGAAGGAAGAGATTCCTTTGGCAAAAAAACCCCTTCAAATTGACTTGACAAAAATGTTATGACACTTAACTTCACCAATCCTGAAGAAAAATTCTCATCACTTGATCTGGAAATCATGATGGTAATGGAGACAAGGATGTCTAAGCCATGCCATCAGGAACATAAAAAAGCATTAGAATGCAGGTAAGACTGAGCTCCTGAACTAGTGTGAAGAGAATGCAACAAAGACATTTTCCTTTAAGAGTCTTCAGGATGGAAGGCAGAGCAAATTTTTTCATGGGAAGTATTTCTGAATAGAATGAATCTTCAAAATAACATTGTTTTCCAAAACCTGTTTACAGTATCTCTTACCATGATACACAGTTCCTATGAATAGAAAAAGCAAAGCACTTTTTTCCAAACTGTTGTGCACTCTTAAGCAATCTACAATAAAAATAGTATTTTTTCATGCTGGGAATGATGTTAATTACAAAAAAGCCTTGTAGCACACTTGGCACTGTAGTCTCTTGATTAGCATAGCTTTTTATTCATCAAACACGTTTCACATTGACTATTTTTCTCTTTTAAATAACGGCGTCTTTGTACTTATGCAGCATCCATGAAGAATTTCTTGGGTGTTATTTTGTACCTGATCCTAAATGGCAGGTTCTGCATTCTGCAATCTGTCTAGCTTTGCCATTTGATGCAGCTTCTGAGAGGTATTTTCAGAATCGAGGACTACTTGCAAGAATGATGCTAAATCCATGCATTTTACTCCTTGGTTAATGCAAAACTATTTTTCCTTTACAGTTCAATGAGAACAGGAAAATAATGATGGTGAGTTCAATCCTTAGAGTAATACAAAGAGGACTATTATCATCATTAGAAACCAAGCAAGGTGTATTTATTGCACATGCAGTATACTCACTAATGCAAATTACCCTGTAAATTCAAAAGGAATCTGTATCATAGGAGTGGATGGAATGTTTCTATTGATATTTTGCTTAAAGCAGAAAATTAATTCTTTTGACAGCCAACTCATGATTGCAAGCTCACTTTCAACTACAGCTTTCAAACAGATGAAACGTGTCTGTTTCTAAAACGATACAGTACAGTACACAATAGCAAGTCAGGTCATAGACATTCAAAAGAAAAAAACAGATCAAAGGACACATTCATTCCCATCTACAAGCCCTCAAGAGTGTACAGGTCAAATGTCCCCAGAAAACTAGGCTGGTGGCGCAAATTCTCTATGTTGGCACCAGCAGAAGCAGCTGCTATCTTTATAGGATGCAATCTTGCTTACATCACCCTTCAGAGCAATCTTCTGTACCCCTGCCCAATACACCTTCTGCTCTATTCCTTGGACTTCACATTTGCATTTCTACAGAGTCCTGTCCTGCAAACTGACTCAAAGTTCAGGTAATAGATTTCCAAGATTTAGAAATGTTGTGTGAGGTTTATTTATTTCATATTTCCTTCCATCTAAGCAAACTGTAACTTTCGGAAGTGAAATATTTCGAGTATGTCACGTGTATTTTAATGTTAGCTCTGCTTCACATTCAAACTTCTCACAGACCCCTGTGATGCCTTGCTGCAAAAATATATAGCTGCCAAGGGTGGTTGTGGGAAGTTAGAATTGCCAGAAAACCATACAAACAATCTAACAATAGAGCCTTGGATTTCTGAATATAATTGCACCATGTAAAGTCAAAATATAATATTTAAATGACTTTATATAATGATGAGTGTGGGCTAGAGAGAATCCAGATAGAATTTTATTTTTTTAAACAGTTCCGGGAAAAACATGGCCTTGACTTGGAAGTATAGCACGAAATATTTTTATACAGCATGAGTTCTCATTACCTAATCATATGATTTGTAGACCTGAATTGGAAACCAGGAAATAAACAAAGAAAAATATTCAAGCTATAAAAGATGGGAGTTTAAAATTTTCTTTGTATTTCTGATTAAAGCTATTAGGTAGCTAAATGGTCACCCATGATTTTAAAAAGCATCTGGACATTAAAAATAGGTAAATTTCTGCGGGACTTGGATGTCAGCTATTCCTGAAAAGCTTTATTTCACCGCTTTCCAACCCTGAATCAATCCACTTAAACGCAGCTGTATTTCAGATGCTCAGTGGAACTGTCCATGTAATGCATATAGTTGACAAATAGTCTGCAGAAAAAGCTAGATCCATTTGAAGATCTTTTTCTGTAAATGGTATTCACGTTATTTGTACAAACACACAGATGGGATTTCTGCTGTCTTCTTCAGGCCACTTCCTCCAGAGAGCTCTCCATCAAATCTCTCTAGTTCTACTCTTCTGGTGATCCAAAGTCAGCACTGGGATGGTCCAAGTGCATGAATTACTGTCTGCTAGAGGTGCACCCCGAGGGCTTCTGTGTGCAGCATCACGTGAGCCCTACTAATGTCACCCTGTTGGTATAAACTGAGCTAGCTGGACCTTAAGGGACAAGATTGTGCACTGATATTGTAATAGAAATTAGGTACTAAGAAGGAGGCTGGAAGATTTAAATATTTCTGCCTCCAGCTTAAGCAACACTAAATCTTGGTCTTTATCTGAAAAACTAGGTGAATTAGCCTATTTGGCATTCCTATGCCAAAAATGTCAGTAATACAACAAGAACCGTCAAAAGAGTAACAATTCCAATCATTACTTTGTAAAAATAATTCATTGGAAGAAGTCGGGAAGAAGGATGAAACATGCCAATATCCTACCCTGAGAATCATTCTGTTGATTTGCACAGGTTTCTTATTATATACCCATCTAATGCATTGGACATGCATGCTTGTGATGACACAAATACTTGCAAAGCTTACCAGATAAACCATGTTCTCTTCAGACAGCAAAACATTGCTTGATGGTTGTGTTTGCTAATTACATTTAGACTCAATGTTCTTAAAGGTCTTTTCCAACCAAAGTGATTCCATCATTCTCTAAATCGCAGATCCTGCTTGTCTTGGTTTAGGGCAAATTTGGCAGCAATCCTCAAGAAGGGGTGATTTATTAAAAATATTGATCTAGTACTGATATCCAACTGTGACGGACCAAGGCTCTCTAACAGTTCAAAATTAGAAAGTGTATGTTTATTGCAACGCTGGGCAGCGTGCGGGATAGCTCCCAAATACACACTGTGATTTAGAGGTGATAACAGAGTCTTTTTATCTATACAAGTATTGAATACCCAAAAGACAAATACATATTCATAATTTAGGTACATCCCATCATTCCTCACTTCGTATGGTAATTAGTTCAAAAGCTATTAAGCACACGTAGTTTGTTCCTCAAAATGAATCGGTGGTCCCTTTCATGGGGAGGGGTTCCAAAATGAGGAAATAAATGAAGTCTTCCTGGTTCTGAACTTTCTACATTTTCAATGCAAATATGACAAATGAACCCATTGGTAGAACTCCCATTCCCCATCTTCAATTGGTTTCAGAACAGAGGTGGCCTACAATTGTCTTATGTTCCTAAAAGCTATTTATGAGTTTCTATATTCTTCATGATAAACCCAGCTAAGCAAACATGATGTTGACAAGCAATCAATTATTAGTTAACTACTAACTCTTAACTTCAACAAGGCCTACCTATTTATTTTGATAAACTCTAATAAGGCTTATCTCTAACTAAAACCTCAGCTCCTCTAAAATCCCTAAATTTCTTTAAAGTTTATGTCTCAGGGGGCCCCCCCCAGAAAGCCCACCTACACGGCCCCTCCCCTCAACTGGTCTGGGAAACATTTCCTCTGAGAGAAGTGGAAAAAATCTGTTTATTTACCAGGGAAAGCACCCCCCAGCACAAAAAATGAACAATACCAGATGACAAAACTCAATCGCCGCTCTGAAGAGACAACAAATTCAGAAAGTCTCTCCTGTGGATGCTTGCTCTGTTATCAATCCCTCCGGCACTAGGAAAGGCTGCTGCCCAGAGTAGGCCCCCATAGGCCACAAAGTGCAAGCTCTCAGTGCTCTCCAGGTCCCAGTCTGGAGCAGGTTTGAACAGTTCCAAGAAAAGGGAAAGAAAAAAGACAGTCCAGGGAAAACTCTGCCTCAGCCAGCTAAACCAACTGAAAAGCAAAGAACACTCTGTTCTGCTCCATCAGTGCCCAGACAACACAGTGCAGCACAGAATGTGGAGCAGTGTTGCTTTTAGAAGAGTGAGTGCAGCCTGTGATAACAAACTCCGTACTTCTTCTTCTCCCCACCTTTGCTCTCAGAAGCAGTCTTGAAGGCAGAGAATATAATATCCAGCATTAACAGAACAGATGGCTGGGGATACAACATCATAAAGTCACCCTAGGACACTGCTCTACTGAGATATGTCACCAGACTATGCTAAGACAAAGTTTTGGAACTGCTAATTAAAATTCTACTATCACAGTGAAGCTGAGGAGGAAACACAGCTCACTCCAGTTACCTTGTGGCATGCCAATACTTCCTTTCAATCACAATGGTTTTCGTCTTTAAGTCCGTGACATCACAGGCATAATTCAACATCTTTTGGGCAGGAAGGAAGATATTCTTCTTCTCATTATACTGATGGGTAAGCTGAAATGCAAAGCAGTTAATTCAAAGTGAAACAGCGATAAAGTCAATAGTAAAACTCACCACAGTTTTGTTTACCAACCCAAGTCCTTACGATCCCAAAATACAAGAACAGCTGTAAAAGCCTTGTGGTTTCTTAAATTTTTCCTATACCTACATGGGAGGGTAAGGGATAAATGATCCCAAACAATGGTAATCCACAACAAAGCATTCTTGACATCATATTCAGCTTTTGCATAGCGAGCTCTTCACCTGATCAAGTTATTCCATTGCAATAGTTTGGGGAGTATCTTAGAGGGCTGCCTGTTGTTGGTTTAAACCATCTTGATCATTCAGGAACCCAGTAGCAATGAGAAAGTTCAAAATAAGATAGTGCTACACATTGATTTTCCTATATGACAGACATATTTCTACAAGACAGAAGGCTGACCTAATGCTTCCCTACAACATGGCTGAAGTGGCATCCTGTTCCCCATAGGTTTTTCAGTTTAATTTTAGCAGCTTTCTTACTAGATTAATGAGCTGAACTAACTCAAAAAGGAATCAGATAAGTGCCAGAGCTTTAAAACAAACAACAACAACAACAACAAAAAAGATGCAAAATGGTGATTTGTGGGTGCGTTTGAAAACAGAAATTTTTTTGTATTTTTCATAGAGACATGGCATTCTCTAGAATGATATTGCTCCAACGGTTTGAGTTTGGTTTTCTTTTTCCCCCTCAATTGTAAATGTTATGCATTCTTTTTGGCCATTTCAGTAAATAGATTTTCTGATACGTGTGAAAGACAGTCTAAAGTTCCCCTCATTTGCCTCACGACCATTCCCAGGACAGACACTGGGACCCTAAAGACACCGATGGGAATTCTGGCCTGCCAGTAATGGATGAACACCAAAAATCCTGAGGCCCCTGAGCAGAATTCTGGCCTGCCAAGTGATTGTTCACAGCTGTGTCTTCAGTGACTGCTTCTAGCAGGGCCTGCCAAAGGGCGACCCGGCCTATATGCTTGCACCTGCTTCACGACAATAGACCAGGAATTTTCCCACCTCTTGGCCAGATGAACTTGCTGGGGCAACTTGGTAGCCCCCCCATGGAAAATCCTTCATCTCCACTACCAGCATGAGGCACCGAGGTTGAAGCCCCCCTACCAAGGACTGAGACTGAGACACCTGTAATTCTGATGCAGGGGTGCTGGCCTGACTGAAGCAGGATGCCTGCTGAGTGTTGCCTACAGATGTGTTCACCGGACCTAGACTGGTTTCCCCCAGAAAGCAGTCCTGAAACAGTGGGTCCCACTCACTGCTGATACTGACTTATCCTGCTGAGAACATGGACTGTCTGTACCCGTCTTCAATATCTTTTTCCCCCTCAGCAATTTCAATAGACTTCTTCTTCTTCTTGATTGTATCTCAGCCATTTCAAGATTCTGTTTCCCCCCTCAGCAATGGACTATAATAGAACCTTGAGTTAACCAGGACTTGAGATCTTCCCAACGTGACTAGGCAAACTCTATCGGCTGGACTAAGAGGACTTAGTCTCTCCATGTTTGGTAGCTATACTCCTCTCTCTTTCTCCCCCTCTTTTTTATTCTTTTCCTCTCCCTGATTCCTTTCAGGCATTTGCTGTGGTCATTCTATAAAGGTGCATTTGTTTGGATTGATACTGCAATCCCCTTTCCAGGTTGTCTGTTGCACTCCGAGATCAGTTAACCAACCAACCAGTTAACCAACCCCTTGGTATCAGCGGATCGTGACAATACCTTCTTTCAAGCTGACATTGGTTCTAGTCCATATAAGCACACTGGTAGGTAAAAGTAGACTCTAAAAGATAACATTCAAAATGTATTTCCCTTGTCTTCCCATTAAAGCAAGTGAAGAAAGCAGACAGGAGATCTTCAGATAACATGCTATGCAAATTGAAAAGATTCTGTCCTTATTTGAAGCAACTGAGAAACTCACACAATGAAATACAGTTCAGACAGATCGAAGGGTCACAGATGATGTCAAATCTGTACTTTCAATGTTTGAATGAAGCAAGATTTCTTGAAGTACAATCCTATAAAATGAAGGTGAGTTTGCAGAAGCAATTGAACTGGGTCTGTTTTATAAACACAATGTTTTCTAAGTAACTGAGGATTCAGGAAGGCAACCTTGGAATTTAAAGGATTTAGAAAGATACAAATACCAAGACTGGCAGTTCATTAGCTTTAACAGTCTCTTCAAATAAGATCTATTTTTAACTTCTTCTTGTAGTAGGTCTGAAGACATTAGGAATGATGCAATAAAACAAAACAAACAACAAACCAAAACAAAACCAAAACAGCTTTCTCAAAAAGCTTGGAGAAACCAGAGAAATTATGATTTTTAGGGGTTAAGTAGTCCTTTAAAAGTTGTCTCTGGGAAAAGAGATAAAAAACCACTAATTGACTGTGGAGTATATTCCAAACCTGTCCTGAAGCATGTAAGGGACAAGAGCCTGTAATAAAACTACTGTGCTGGGTTCATCTGTTAAAAGCATTCCAGAATGGTTGAAATTATCAATCACATAATGTGGGATTAAAAAAAAAAAAAAAAAAAAAAGAAAAAAAGAAAAAGAAAAAAGAAGAAAGCATAGAGAAAAAAATATTTTGAACATGTTTTCCCATTCCCAGATGGCATAACAGCTTTATTTCATTTTGTTCCTAAGACTGATTAATAGCTTATGAAGTGTTTTACAATTGAGAGTGAGAGTGTTCACACTAACCATACAATTTGGATGGATCTCTTTTACTTTGCACAGCAGCAGATACGGTTTAGCACTCCACAGTTCAGTCCCCGAAAGTGAATGGGTGTGGCAGATTTAACCTAACTGGCCAGTCCACCAGAATGCTTAATTATCTTGGAAAATGCTTTGCTCTGTCTCATTATCTGGACATGTCTCTCTAGCTCCGCTTTGAGCTCCTTGATCTTTCATCTACAGGATGAGATCCAATTTAGCTTAGCAAGGACATAGCCTTTCAAAACCACATCTTTTATCTTCTGCATTCATACAAGTACATTTCTACTGCAGGGAACCCTGTGGAAGATCCTAGTTGTTTTGTTTCTCAGATAGTTGTTGCATAAAAGAGCTCTTCTTTTAATTTTTTCCCTGCTAAAGTATAGGCTCTGTACTTAACTGATTGTGATGCTAACTCATTATCATCTATTCTTCAGTCGTACAGAGTAGGCAGCAAAGTTTTCTTCTGAAGACATTCATTTAATGAGAAATGCTGAAGGTCTGACTTTAGTTGCAAAGGTCACTGATTGACCGGTTGCAAAATTGTTAAGTCTAGTAAGAGCAGGAAAAGTGTGCTGTTGCTGTGCCTGTAAATGTCGTGTCAGCTGCTGTTGGGATAAAAAGCATGAGCATAAGAAAAGATATCTGCATGGATAGAAAAGAAATTTGTTGTGATTTCTGCACAAGAGGAAGTATGAAGCACTTATTTCAGTGGCTAAGACAGTATCATCATTGGGCCAGTTCTCTTCAACATCTTTTGAACAACCTGGACACAGCACTTGAAGGAATATTAAGACAGTTTGCCAAAGACACTACATTGGGAGGAGCTGTGAACTAACTCCCTTGAGGGCACAGAGACCTTGCAGAGAGATCTTGCCAAATAGGAGAGATGGGCAATTCTTGCTGGCCGGGAGTCTATGCACAAATCACAAAAGGGGCGGGACTGCTGGGGACGGCGTCTCAAGCTGGTTTTTTTCCAGCATCAGTCTCATGACATGGTGATGACAATGGGAAGCTGCCAGCAGCTCACGTCCCCAGCAGCAGACAAAGAACTTAATGTTACAACTTACTTGAAAAGTTTTTTGACCAATCACACAAAGCAAAAGCATATTGACAGTACTTCTGTCCAATCACTATAAAGACATGTACCTGGGCTTAGAACGATGCTCGCTTCTTTCGAATAAAAGACCTGCTTGTAAGCCTTAAGATACAACGCACAGAGCTCCATTATTAAGCTTAGAACTACCTAACATCGCGCTAGATATACTTTGCTGTAGCTTAGGGAGTTATTCTAGACAAGCATTAATACACAGACCATTGTTCCATTTGTCCTTACTTTTCTACTTCTCATCTAATTTTTCTGCTGACAAACCTTATGACTACTGCTTAGCTCCAATGACAGTTCTGCTGTCTCTGAGGCCTTCCTTTTGCAGCTTTCCCAAACCCCTCTGTTTTTGAGGATTCCCACAGGCAATCACCAACCAGATGGAGTGGAACAAGGGCAAGTGCTGGATTCAGCACCTGCAACAGGGCAATCCTGGTGGGTGTATAGACTGGGGAGGGAGCAAGAGGCTGGGAGAAGCACTGCAGAAAGGGACCCAGGCTCCTGGCCAATGGCAAGCTGAATGTGCATCAGCAGTGCCCTGGCAGCCAGGAGGGCCAAGCCTGTCCTGGGGTGCATCAGGCACAGTATCACCAGCTGGGCAAGGAAGGGGATTGTCTTGCTCTGCTCTGCTCTGCTCTGCTCTGCTCTGCTCTTCTCTGCTCTGCTCTGCTCTGCTCTGCTCTGGGGCGGAATCACCTTGGTATTAGAAAGTCCTCAAATGAGGTCTACAAAGACAGGACTCAAAGAAATGGCATGCAGCTGAGTCAGGGGAGGTTTAGGTTGGGTATCCGGAAAAAGTTTTTAACCAGAGAATGGCTGGGCACTGGAAGAGTCTTTCCAGGGAGTGGTCACACCATCACACCTGTCTGAGTTTGGGACATTGCTCTCAGGCATATGGTGTGATTCTCAAGGATGGCCCCAGGCAGGGCCAGGAGTTGGACTGATGATGATCCTGATGGGGTCCTTCCAATTCAACAGATTCAATGACTCAATGGTTCTGTCCTGGCCACTCAAGGTATATTGCTTGGTCTCATCAGATTTTGATCTGCTCTTGTTGGTCAGACTTTGTCCCTACTGGCTAATGATATTTATCACAAAAGACAAAGTGCCTTTTCTCAATTTTCTCAAGCAATTGGAACATGCGCCTTAGAATCCTAAAAAAGTCTTTTCTTTGAAACAACACTGTAGTGTTTTTCAGTGCCCAGTAGTCTTTCCAGATCTTAAGGAGAAAGAAGGCAAAATGAGGGGACGTATTACAATGAATGATTGTCAATTTTCCGGTTCTTTAGCAGTATATTTGTACTTCCACTATTCTTTGCTGTAAAATCATGGTTTTCTATAGTATCCAATTTTCTAGCAAGACACATTTCTGCAACTGAGCCCATCAGTCATTGTGAAAATATATTGTCAAAAGTACAAAACATATGAATAGGCAGTGACAAGTGAGGGAAAAAAGAAGTATGAGAAGCAGCTGCATGATACTAAAGTGAGACAAGAAGGAGGAGAAGGTGCTCCAGTTGACACAGCAAAGAATCCCCCACAGTCCCTGGAGGACATCATCATCAAGCAGGTTGTCTCCCAGCAGTCCCTGGAGAACCGTGGAGGAACACAATGGAGCTCGTGGGGAGCTCCATTGCACAGCAGGTGAATGTGCTTTGAAGGAAGCTGCAGCTTGTGGAGGGAGGGAGGGCCAGAAAAGCATCCTTGACCTCTTGGAAGAGTGGAAGAGTACGTGCAAATCTTAAACAGCTGCTAACTCTAATCTATTCTCTTTCCACTTCTTGTCTTAGGTAAGTAAGAAGACAACCCAAGAATTAGAAGCCTAAATTCTTTTGCTTGAGGCTCCCATTCTTTCTGCCATTCTCTTAAAATTTAGTTTGAAGTAAAACTCATGATAAAGTTCTTAAGGCTTGATGTTCAGGCTTGTTTCAGAAAATAGGGAGTGCAAATAACTCTTGTCACTGTCATTTTTTTCATAGAAGGAAAAAAGGGAAATTACTGGTTTTCAAGGACTTACAGAAATCCATTGGTAACGGTGGTGAGACTGAAGAGTTTAATTAATCTGAAAAGAGAATGTCGTGGAGCTACCTCAGCGCTGTACAAGTTTTTTTACCAGGAAGTCTAGACTTTTAAACAGACTAAGGACACAATAGTTATCTCTGGGAATATTTTAGTATGTATAGTACATTCATCTTTAAGTAGTTCTATCTGTTTGACAGTTATGACTTAGGCTTTAAATTTGATGTGAAAAGAAATATTTGTGATTCAGATCATTTCCATTTCTGAAGCATTTCAGTTGTTGACTGTTTTTGCTGTCTCCTGAGGGCGGGAAAATAGTCTTTGTACCAATACTGAAACAAACTAGATGGAAAAATTTGTTTTCCTCATTCTTTTCTGTCTATTTGAACAGGCACAGCAGCAAGACCACTGCTATGCGTCTGAGTGGCCCTTCCACTCCTGGAGGACAAACTTGTAGTGGCTAGTATGTTATTTGCACACATTTCTGATGCCGTCTGTTAACTGTTGTGCAGAAAGATCTGTCAACCTTTTTCACAGGAGGACACTTCTGAATTGCTTCACTTGTCTCTGAAGCAGAGAACTAAGCTGGCACTCCATTTCTGAGATCTTGCTGCGTTAGCCCCCAAACCCATTTCTTTCAAATGCCTTTTACTTTCAACCAAAGCACTTCATTACTTCATGATGTAATCTCTTGTTCTTAATGTTCGGGGGATTGTTTTAGACTGATAAGACCATATTGCAGTAAGCAGGTAGAACATCTATCTTAAGCAGTATCCATCACTTGGCTTTGGTTCATGTATCATAACATCTGCAAGGAATGTCATTTACAATCAATGGATGGGCTGGGGTAACGGGCCACAGGTTTAGGAATCTTTCTCCAATTAATTTTGCGTTAAAATTTAGCTCTTATCATTTCAATTGTGTCTTTATTAAAACAATCATCTATTTATTACCTGTACCACAATGAACTGTGTACCTGTACCACAGTCAACAGGGGTTGAGCATCCTACAACAATTCCAAGAAGAAGAATGGTCTGAGCCCCCAGTGCAGCACATGAAGTCTGTCATCAAGTCAGAGTCCCGCAGGCGTTTTCTCAGCCTGGAGAAGAGCAGACTCTGGGCAAATTGTTAGAGCAGCTCTCCAGTAGCTGAAGACAGCCTACCAGAAGGAGGCAAGTGAGCTACACAAGGGCACGGAGCAATAGGAAAAGTGTGGATGGCTTTAAAACCTGAAGAGTATAGGTTTCCTTTGGCTATTGGGAAGAAATTCCTTGCCAAGATGGTTGGGAGACACTAGAACATGTTGTGGGTGACCAATTCCTGGAAGTGATCAAGGCCAGCTTGAATGGGTCTTTGAGCTTAAGGCGGTCTAGTGGAAGGTGTCCCTGACAATGACATGGTGGGGAGGAGGTAGGTGAATTTAAGGTCCCTTCCAAAGCCAACCATTCCATTATTCTATGGTAATCATTCTGTACAGTAGCAGTAAGAAGTTGAAGCTAGAAATAACATATTCATGCTGAGAAACTGCTATCCAATGAGTTGAACTGTTTGGGTCTCACATTTATGTGCCATTTAGCAATACTATATCTAATATCTAGTCCTCACTCTTTATCATACACGCAAGTATTTTATCATCTTTAACGTTTCTGACATTTGGGAATTTTCTTCCCTTCTCTTTCTTTCTTTCTTTCTTTCTTTCTTTCTTTCTTTCTTTCTTTCTTTCTTTCTTTCTTTCTTTCTTTCTTTCTTTCTTTCTTTCTTTCTTTCTCTCTTTCTCTCTTTCTCTTTCTCTCTTTCTCTCTTTCTCTCTTTCTCTCTTTCTCTCTTTCTCTCTTTCTTTCTTTCTTTCTCTCTTTCTCTCTTTCTCTCTTTCTCTCTTTCTCTTTCTCTCTTTCTCTTTCTCTCTTTCTCTCTTTCTCTCTTTCTTTCTTTCTTTCTTTCTTTCTTTCTTTCTTTCTTTCTTTCTTTCTTTCTTTCTTTCTTTCTTTCTTTCTTTCTTTCTTTCTTTCTTTCTTTCTTTCTTTCTTTCTTTCTTTCTTTCTTTCTTTCTTTCTTTCTTTCTTTCCCCCTTTCCCCCTTTCCCCCTTTCCCCCTTTCCCCCTTTCCCTCTTTCCCTTGTTCCTTCTTTTTCCCTTCCTTTTCTTTCTTTCTTTTTCTTTCTTTCTTTCTTTCTTTCTTTCTTTCTTTCTTTCTTTCTTTCTTTCTTTCTTTCTTTCTTTCTTTCTTTCTTTCTTTCTTTCTTTCTTTCTTTCTTTCTTTCTTTCTTTCTTTCTTTCTTTCTTTCTTTCTTTCTTTCTTTCTTTCTTTCTTTCTTTCTTTCTTTCTTTCTTTCTTTCTTTCTTTCTTTCTTTCTTTTTCTTTCTCTCTTTCCTTCTTTCTTTTCTTTCCTTCCCCCACTTCCTTCCTTCACTGCCTTCCTTCCACTATGTCCTTCTTTCTGCCACGTCCTTCTGCCACTTCCTTCCCTCCCTCCCTCCACTTTGATGTTAATTTGCAAACTGTCCAGTAGTTACAGGAAATTACTCTTCTTAAATATCATTTTGAAGCTTAGAAATGAATAACAAAATTGTGTCAAACCATGGCATTTAAAAGCCACCTGAAAGTGAGAACTAGCTATTGAAAAGACAAAAATACAAAAATGAAATGATGGAGTGGATGGTTTTAAGGGATATTCTTTGTATTGCTTTGCTACAAATGAGGATCTCAATTTTTACACCTTCTAAAAACACATCTTGAAACTTACTACTTTCCGTGACAAAAATATTTCCAAAACAAGGAAATTGATTTATGCAGATGGAAATATCATCTCCCAAATAGTCATCATCAAGTCCAAAAGATTACCCTGCTTTTACGTAGTAAGCTTTATGGAGATTTCTATTCTCACACAAACCAAGAAGAATCTTTCAAATGACTAGAAAATCTTTAAAAGCAAAATAACCTTGAAGAAAAAAGATCCAAAAAAGAGCCGGGAATTAGATACGTCCACACTTGTTACATGTTGGTTACTAATATTGGCTCTAGTTTGTTGGCGAGTACACTTCCCATTCACGCACGCACGCACCCCTCTTCCTCCTGCACACAGATGTGTGATATTGGGTCTCAAAGAATGGACTATTTTCTCTTAGATAGGTTTTGGTTCTCAAAGTCAAAGCGTAGTCTTCCTGGCTCTATTACCAGGATTTTGTTCCGGGAAGGGAATGTGCTTGTGCCTGTTAGAAATGGGGAGGAGGGGACAGAAAGCAAAGCCATTTGAAGACAACCTGCAGCATAACTAAGAAAGTGGGGTGCTTCTTGACTGCACAGCAAAAGAAAGATCGGGAGTAAAATGGAGGAAAACTTGAGGTGCTGATAGAGTTTCTCCTTGTGACAGCTTTCAAACGGACAGAAAACAGCACTTCCTCATTCTCCTGCCTTTTCAATTCACATTAACATTGGAAGAAAAGGGGTTTTGGACAACTTTCTTTTGCTTCTTGCCTAACACTCTGCTGACACTCCGTGCAACTTCCAGAAAAAGATCCGGGATGCTTTTTGTACTGGGAGAGTTTCTCCTTGCGAGACCTAGTAGAAAAGCTTTTTGCTAAGATGTAGGCGACAAGAGACGCAGATTCAGAGATACGGAGCTCTCCGAAGGTAAGGACCGCTCCCGGGCGTCTTTCCGCAGAAGCCGTGCTCCGGAGCGCAGCGCGACCGGCACAATGCTCTGTGAGCAAAGAAGCGGCTTCTTCGCCTCCGGGAGACGGAGACCGCGGCCGCGTCTTTAAAAGCGAAGAAAAAAGTCGCACAACATGGGGATTGTGTGTGCAGCTCTCAAACCTAAAGAAAACAGTACCTTACCACTCTCCGGCCTTTTCCATTCACATTACCATTCCAAAAGAAGGAGTTTTGGACAACTTTCTTTTGCTTCTTGCTAAACACTCTGCAGACCTCCGTGCAACTTCTAGAACAAGAGCGGAGATGCTTTCCATACTGGCACAGTTGGTCCTTGCAAGACATAGTAAAAAAGCTTTTTGCTAAGTTTTATGCGACCAGAGAGGCAGAAGGCAGAGTAAAGAGCTCTCCGAAACTAAGCCCCCTGCCAGGGCGTCTTTCGTCAGAAGCCGCTCTCCGGAGAACACCGCCACCGGCACAATGCTCTGTGCGCGAAGAAGCCACTTCTTCGCCTCCGGGAGATGGAGAGAACGGCCGCTTCCCAAAGGCGAAGATGCAAGCCGCAGCACACGGATATAGCGTGTGAAGCTTTCAAATTGATAGAAACGAGTACATTAGCATTCTCCTGCCGTTTCATTCACGTTATATTCTAATAAAAGGAGTTTCGGGACACTATCTTTTTCATCTTCTTAAACACCCTGCAGTCCTCTGTGCAACTTTTAGAAGAAGATCGGGGATGTTTTCTTTCCTGGCAGAGTTTCTCCTTGCAAGATATGGTGGAAAAGCTTTTTGCTGAGTGTAGAGCGGCAAGACACGCAGAAGACGCAGATACGCAGCTCTCCGAAGCTAAGTGCCGGTCCCGGGCTTCTTTCGGCACAAACCGCTCTCAGGAGCTCCCTGCGCTCGCCACAATGCTCTGTGTGCGAAGAAGCCGCTTCTTCGCCTCCGGGAGAATCGGCGAGCGGCAGCTTCCCAAAGGCGAAGATGCAAGCTGCAGCACACAGGCACAGTGTGGGCAGCCTTCAGACTTCGAGAAAACAGTACTTTACCACTCTCCTGCCTTTTCCATGGTTATTCTATTGGAAAAGAACGAGTTTTGGACAACTACCTTTCATTCTTGCCAAACTCTTTGCAGACCCCCGTGCAAGCTTTAGAAGAAGATTTTGGATGTTTTCTTTCCTGGCAGAGTTTCTCCTTGCAAGATATGGTGGAAAAGCTTTTGGCTGAGTGTAGAGCGGCAAGACACGCAGAAGACGCAGATACGCAGCTCTCCGAAGCTAAGTGCCGGTCCCGGGCTTCTTTCGGCACAAACCGCTCTCAGGAGCTCCCTGCGCTCGCCACAATGCTCTGTGTGCGAAGAAGCCGCTTCTTCGCCTGCGGGAGAATCGGCGAGCGGCAGCTTCCCAAAGGCGAAGATGCAAGCTGCAGCACACAGGCACAGTGTGGGCAGCATTCAGACTTAGAGAAAACAGTACTTTACCACTCTCCTGCCTTTTCCATGGTTATTCTATTGGAAAAGAACGAGTTTTGGACAACTACCTTTCATTCTTGCCAAACTCTTTGCAGACCCCCGTGCAAGCTTTAGAACAAGATTTTGGATGTTTTCTTTCCTGGCAGAGTTTCTCCTTGCAAGATATGGTGGAAAAGCTTTTTGCTGAGTGTAGAGCGGCAAGACACGCAGAAGACGCAGATACGCAGCTCTCCGAAGCTAAGTGCCGGTCCCGGGCTTCTTTCGGCACAAACCGCTCTCAGGAGCTCCCTGCGCTCGCCACAATGCTCTGTGTGCGAAGAAGCCGCTTCTTCGCCTCCGGGAGAATCGGCGAGCGGCAGCTTCCCAAAGGCGAAGATGCAAGCTGCAGCACACAGGCACAGTGTGGGCAGCCTTCAGACTTAGAGAAAACAGTACTTTACCACTCTCCTGCCTTTTCCATGGTTATTCTATTGGAAAAGAACGAGTTTTGGACAACTACCTTTCATTCTTGCCAAACTCTTTGCAGACCCCCGTGCAAGCTTTAGAACAAGATTTTGGATGTTTTCTTTCCTGGCAGAGTTTCTCCTTGCAAGATATGGTGGAAAAGCTTTTTGCTGAGTGTAGAGCGGCAAGACACGCAGAAGACGCAGATACGCAGCTCTCCGAAGCTAAGTGCCGGTCCCGGGCTTCTTTCGGCACAAACCGCTCTCAGGAGCTCCCTGCGCTCGCCACAATGCTCTGTGTGCGAAGAAGCCGCTTCTTCGCCTCCGGGAGAATCGGCGAGCGGCAGCTTCCCAAAGGCGAAGATGCAAGCTGCAGCACGCAGGCACAGTGTGGGCAGCCTTCAGACTTCGAGAAAACAGTACTTTACCACTCTCCTGCCTTTTCCATGGTTATTCTATTGGAAAAGAACGAGTTTTGGACAACTACCTTTCATTCTTGCCAAACTCTTTGCAGACCCCCGTGCAAGCTTTAGAACAAGATTTTGGATGTTTTCTTTCCTGGCAGAGTTTCTCCTTGCAAGATATGGTGGAAAAGCTTTTTGCTGAGTGTAGAGCGGCAAGACACGCAGAAGACGCAGATACGCAGCTCTCCGAAGCTAAGTGCCGGTCCCGGGCTTCTTTCGGCACAAACCGCTCTCAGGAGCTCCCTGCGCTCGCCACAATGCTCTGTGTGCGAAGAAGCCGCTTCTTCGCCTCCGGGAGAATCGGCGAGCGGCAGCTTCCCAAAGGCGAAGATGCAAGCTGCAGCACACAGGCACAGTGTGGGCAGCCTTCAGACTTAGAGAAAACAGTACTTTACCACTCTCCTGCCTTTTCCATGGTTATTCTATTGGAAAAGAACGAGTTTTGGACAACTACCTTTCATTCTTGCCAAACTCTTTGCAGACCCCCGTGCAAGCTTTAGAAGAAGATTTTGGATGTTTTCTTTCCTGGCAGAGTTTCTCCTTGCAAGATATGGTGGAAAAGCTTTTTGCTGAGTGTAGAGCGGCAAGACACGCAGAAGACGCAGATACGCAGCTCTCCGAAGCTAAGTGCCGGTCCCGGGCTTCTTTCGGCACAAACCGCTCTCAGGAGCTCCCTGCGCTCGCCACAATGCTCTGTGTGCGAAGAAGCCGCTTCTTCGCCTCCGGGAGAATCGGCGAGCGGCAGCTTCCCAAAGGCGAAGATGCAAGCTGCAGCACACAGGCACAGTGTGGGCAGCCTTCAGACTTCGAGAAAACAGTACTTGACCACTCTCCTGCCTTTTCCATGGTTATTCTATTGGAAAAGAACGAGTTTTGGACAACTACCTTTCATTCTTGCCAAACTCTTTGCAGACCCCCGTGCAAGCTTTAGAAGAAGATTTTGGATGTTTTCTTTCCTGGCAGAGTTTCTCCTTGCAAGATATGGTGGAAAAGCTTTTTGCTGAGTGTAGAGCGGCAAGACACGCAGAAGACGCAGATACGCAGCTCTCCGAAGCTAAGTGCCGGTCCCGGGCTTCTTTCGGCACAAACCGCTCTCAGGAGCTCCCTGCGCTCGCCACAATGCTCTGTGTGCGAAGAAGCCGCTTCTTCGCCTCCGGGAGAATCGGCGAGCGGCAGCTTCCCAAAGGCGAAGATGCAAGCTGCAGCACGCAGGCACAGTGTGGGCAGCCTTCAGACTTAGAGAAAACAGTACTTTACCACTCTCCTGCCTTTTCCATGGTTATTCTATTGGAAAAGAACGAGTTTTGGACAACTACCTTTCATTCTTGCCAAACGCTTTGCAGACCACCTTGCAAGCTTTAGAAGAAGATTTTGGATGTTTTTTTTCCTGGCAGAGTTTCTCCTTGCAAGATATGGTGGAAAAGCTTTTTGCTGAGTGTAGAGCGGCAAGACACGCAGAAGACGCAGATACGCAGCTCTCCGAAGCTAAGTGCCGGTCCCGGGCTTCTTTCGGCACAAACCGCTCTCAGGAGCTCCCTGCGCTCGCCACAATGCTCTGTGTGCGAAGAAGCCGCTTCTTCGCCTCCTGGAGAATCGGCGAGCGGCAGCTTGCCAAAGGCGAAGATGCAAGCTGCAGCACACAGGCACAGTGTGGGCAGCCTTCAAACTTAGAGAAAACAGTACTTTACCACTCTCCTGCCTTTTCCATGGTTATTCTATTGGAAAAGAACGAGTTTTGGACAACTACCTTTCATTCTTGCCAAACTCTTTGCAGACCCCCGTGCAAGCTTTAGAACAAGATTTTGGATGTTTTCTTTCCTGGCAGAGTTTCTCCTTGCAAGATATGGTGGAAAAGCTTTTTGCTGAGTGTAGAGCGGCAAGACACGCAGAAGACGCAGATACGCAGCTCTCCGAAGCTAAGTGCCGGTCCCGGGCTTCTTTCGGCACAAACCGCTCTCAGGAGCTCCCTGCGCTCGCCACAATGCTCTGTGTGCGAAGAAGCCGCTTCTTCGCCTCCGGGAGAATCGGCGAGCGGCAGCTTCCCAAAGGCGAAGATGCAAGCTGCAGCACACAGGCACAGTGTGGGCAGCCTTCAGACTTAGAGAAAACAGTACTTGACCACTCTCCTGCCTTTTCCATGGTTATTCTATTGGAAAAGAACGAGTTTTGGACAACTACCTTTCATTCTTGCCAAACTCTTTGCAGACCCCCGTGCAAGCTTTAGAACAAGATTTTGGATGTTTTCTTTCCTGGCAGAGTTTCTCCTTGCAAGATATGGTGGAAAAGCTTTTTGCTGAGTGTAGAGCGGCAAGACACGCAGAAGACGCAGATACGCAGCTCTCCGAAGCTAAGTGCCGGTCCCGGGCTTCTTTCGGCACAAACCGCTCTCAGGAGCTCCCTGCGCTCGCCACAATGCTCTGTGTGCGAAGAAGCCGCTTCTTCGCCTCCGGGAGAATCGGCGAGCGGCAGCTTCCCAAAGGCGAAGATGCAAGCTGCAGCACACAGGCACAGTGTGGGCAGCCTTCAGACTTCGAGAAAACAGTACTTGACCACTCTCCTGCCTTTTCCATGGTTATTCTATTGGAAAAGAACGAGTTTTGGACAACTACCTTTCATTCTTGCCAAACTCTTTGCAGACCCCCGTGCAAGCTTTAGAACAAGATTTTGGATGTTTTCTTTCCTGGCAGAGTTTCTCCTTGCAAGATATGGTGGAAAAGCTTTTTGCTGAGTGTAGAGCGGCAAGACACGCAGAAGACGCAGATACGCAGCTCTCCGAAGCTAAGTGCCGGTCCCGGGCTTCTTTCGGCACAAACCGCTCTCAGGAGCTCCCTGCGCTCGCCACAATGCTCTGTGTGCGAAGAAGCCGCTTCTTCGCCTCCGGGAGAATCGGCGAGCGGCAGCTTCCCAAAGGCGAAGATGCAAGCTGCAGCACGCAGGCACAGTGTGGGCAGCCTTCAGACTTCGAGAAAACAGTACTTTACCACTCTCCTGCCTTTTCCATGGTTATTCTATTGGAAAAGAACGAGTTTTGGACAACTACCTTTCATTCTTGCCAAACGCTTTGCAGACCACCTTGCAAGCTTTAGAAGAAGATTTTGGATGTTTTCTTTCCTGGCAGAGTTTCTCCTTGCAAGATATGGTGGAAAAGCTTTTTGCTGAGTGTAGAGCGGCAAGACACGCAGAAGACGCAGATACGCAGCTCTCCGAAGCTAAGTGCCGGTCCCGGGCTTCTTTCGGCACAAACCGCTCTCAGGAGCTCCCTGCGCTCGCCACAATGCTCTGTGTGCGAAGAAGCCGCTTCTTCGCCTCCGGGAGAATCGGCGAGCGGCAGCTTCCCAAAGGCGAAGATGCAAGCTGCAGCACACAGGCACAGTGTGGGCAGCCTTCAGACTTCGAGAAAACAGTACTTTACCACTCTCCTGCCTTTTCCATGGTTATTCTATTGGAAAAGAACGAGTTTTGGACAACTACCTTTCATTCTTGCCAAACTCTTTGCAGACCTCCGTGCAAGCTTTAGAACAAGATTTTGGATGTTTTCTTTCCTGGCAGAGTTTCTCCTTGCAAGATATGGTGGAAAAGCTTTTTGCTGAGTGTAGAGCGGCAAGACACGCAGAAGACGCAGATACGCAGCTCTCCGAAGCTAAGTGCCGGTCCCGGGCTTCTTTCGGCACAAACCGCTCTCAGGAGCTCCCTGCGCTCGCCACAATGCTCTGTGTGCGAAGAAGCCGCTTCTTCGCCTCCTGGAGAATCGGCGAGCGGCAGCTTCCCAAAGGCGAAGATGCAAGCTGCAGCACACAGGCACAGTGTGGGCAGCCTTCAAACTTAGAGAAAACAGTACTTTACCACTCTCCTGCCTTTTCCATGGTTATTCTATTGGAAAAGAACGAGTTTTGGACAACTACCTTTCATTCTTGCCAAACTCTTTGCAGACCCCCGTGCAAGCTTTAGAAGAAGATTTTGGATGTTTTCTTTCCTGGCAGAGTTTCTCCTTGCAAGATATGGTGGAAAAGCTTTTTGCTGAGTGTAGAGCGGCAAGACACGCAGAAGACGCAGATACGCAGCTCTCCGAAGCTAAGTGCCGGTCCCGGGCTTCTTTCGGCACAAACCGCTCTCAGGAGCTCCCTGCGCTCGCCACAATGCTCTGTGTGCGAAGAAGCCGCTTCTTCGCCTCCGGGAGAATCGGCGAGCGGCAGCTTCCCAAAGGCGAAGATGCAAGCTGCAGCACACAGGCACAGTGTGGGCAGCCTTCAGACTTCGAGAAAACAGTACTTTACCACTCTCCTGCCTTTTCCATGGTTATTCTATTGGAAAAGAACGAGTTTTGGACAACTACCTTTCATTCTTGCCAAACTCTTTGCAGACCCCCGTGCAAGCTTTAGAACAAGATTTTGGATGTTTTCTTTCCTGGCAGAGTTTCTCCTTGCAAGATATGGTGGAAAAGCTTTTTGCTGAGTGTAGAGCGGCAAGACACGCAGAAGACGCAGATACGCAGCTCTCCGAAGCTAAGTGCCGGTCCCGGGCTTCTTTCGGCACAAACCGCTCTCAGGAGCTCCCTGCGCTCGCCACAATGCTCTGTGTGCGAAGAAGCCGCTTCTTCGCCTCCGGGAGAATCGGCGAGCGGCAGCTTCCCAAAGGCGAAGATGCAAGCTGCAGCACGCAGGCACAGTGTGGGCAGCCTTCAGACTTAGAGAAAACAGTACTTTACCACTCTCCTGCCTTTTCCATGGTTATTCTATTGGAAAAGAACGAGTTTTGGACAACTACCTTTCATTCTTGCCAAACGCTTTGCAGACCCCCTTGCAAGCTTTAGAAGAAGATTTTGGATGTTTTCTTTCCTGGCAGAGTTTCTCCTTGCAAGATATGGTGGAAAAGCTTTTTGCTGAGTGTAGAGCGGCAAGACACGCAGAAGACGCAGATACGCAGCTCTCCGAAGCTAAGTGCCGGTCCCGGGCTTCTTTCGGCACAAACCGCTCTCAGGAGCTCCCTGCGCTCGCCACAATGCTCTGTGTGCGAAGAAGCCGCTTCTTCGCCTCCGGGAGAATCGGCGAGCGGCAGCTTCCCAAAGGCGAAGATGCAAGCTGCAGCACACAGGCACAGTGTGGGCAGCCTTCAGACTTCGAGAAAACAGTACTTTACCACTCTCCTGCCTTTTCCATGGTTATTCTATTGGAAAAGAACGAGTTTTGGACAACTACCTTTCATTCTTGCCAAACGCTTTGCAGACCCCCGTGCAAGCTTTAGAACAAGATTTTGGATGTTTTCTTTCCTGGCAGAGTTTCTCCTTGCAAGATATGGTGGAAAAGCTTTTTGCTGAGTGTAGAGCGGCAAGACACGCAGAAGACGCAGATACGCAGCTCTCCGAAGCTAAGTGCCGGTCCCGGGCTTCTTTCGGCACAAACCGCTCTCAGGAGCTCCCTGCGCTCGCCACAATGCTCTGTGTGCGAAGAAGCCGCTTCTTCGCCTCCGGGAGAATCGGCGAGCGGCAGCTTCCCAAAGGCGAAGATGCAAGCTGCAGCACACAGGCACAGTGTGGGCAGCCTTCAGACTTAGAGAAAACAGTACTTGACCACTCTCCTGCCTTTTCCATGGTTATTCTATTGGAAAAGAACGAGTTTTGGACAACTACCTTTCATTCTTGCCAAACTCTTTGCAGACCCCCGTGCAAGCTTTAGAACAAGATTTTGGATGTTTTCTTTCCTGGCAGAGTTTCTCCTTGCAAGATATGGTGGAAAAGCTTTTTGCTGAGTGTAGAGCGGCAAGACACGCAGAAGACGCAGATACGCAGCTCTCCGAAGCTAAGTGCCGGTCCCGGGCTTCTTTCGGCACAAACCGCTCTCAGGAGCTCCCTGCGCTCGCCACAATGCTCTGTGTGCGAAGAAGCCGCTTCTTCGCCTCCGGGAGAATCGGCGAGCGGCAGCTTCCCAAAGGCGAAGATGCAAGCTGCAGCACACAGGCACAGTGTGGGCAGCCTTCAGACTTCGAGAAAACAGTACTTGACCACTCTCCTGCCTTTTCCATGGTTATTCTATTGGAAAAGAACGAGTTTTGGACAACTACCTTTCATTCTTGCCAAACTCTTTGCAGACCCCCGTGCAAGCTTTAGAACAAGATTTTGGATGTTTTCTTTCCTGGCAGAGTTTCTCCTTGCAAGATATGGTGGAAAAGCTTTTTGCTGAGTGTAGAGCGGCAAGACACGCAGAAGACGCAGATACGCAGCTCTCCGAAGCTAAGTGCCGGTCCCGGGCTTCTTTCGGCACAAACCGCTCTCAGGAGCTCCCTGCGCTCGCCACAATGCTCTGTGTGCGAAGAAGCCGCTTCTTCGCCTCCGGGAGAATCGGCGAGCGGCAGCTTCCCAAAGGCGAAGATGCAAGCTGCAGCACGCAGGCACAGTGTGGGCAGCCTTCAGACTTCGAGAAAACAGTACTTTACCACTCTCCTGCCTTTTCCATGGTTATTCTATTGGAAAAGAACGAGTTTTGGACAACTACCTTTCATTCTTGCCAAACGCTTTGCAGACCACCTTGCAAGCTTTAGAAGAAGATTTTGGATGTTTTCTTTCCTGGCAGAGTTTCTCCTTGCAAGATATGGTGGAAAAGCTTTTTGCTGAGTGTAGAGCGGCAAGACACGCAGAAGACGCAGATACGCAGCTCTCCGAAGCTAAGTGCCGGTCCCGGGCTTCTTTCGGCACAAACCGCTCTCAGGAGCTCCCTGCGCTCGCCACAATGCTCTGTGTGCGAAGAAGCCGCTTCTTCGCCTCCGGGAGAATCGGCGAGCGGCAGCTTCCCAAAGGCGAAGATGCAAGCTGCAGCACACAGGCACAGTGTGGGCAGCCTTCAGACTTCGAGAAAACAGTACTTTACCACTCTCCTGCCTTTTCCATGGTTATTCTATTGGAAAAGAACGAGTTTTGGACAACTACCTTTCATTCTTGCCAAACTCTTTGCAGACCTCCGTGCAAGCTTTAGAACAAGATTTTGGATGTTTTCTTTCCTGGCAGAGTTTCTCCTTGCAAGATATGGTGGAAAAGCTTTTTGCTGAGTGTAGAGCGGCAAGACACGCAGAAGACGCAGATACGCAGCTCTCCGAAGCTAAGTGCCGGTCCCGGGCTTCTTTCGGCACAAACCGCTCTCAGGAGCTCCCTGCGCTCGCCACAATGCTCTGTGTGCGAAGAAGCCGCTTCTTCGCCTCCTGGAGAATCGGCGAGCGGCAGCTTCCCAAAGGCGAAGATGCAAGCTGCAGCACACAGGCACAGTGTGGGCAGCCTTCAAACTTAGAGAAAACAGTACTTTACCACTCTCCTGCCTTTTCCATGGTTATTCTATTGGAAAAGAACGAGTTTTGGACAACTACCTTTCATTCTTGCCAAACTCTTTGCAGACCCCCGTGCAAGCTTTAGAAGAAGATTTTGGATGTTTTCTTTCCTGGCAGAGTTTCTCCTTGCAAGATATGGTGGAAAAGCTTTTTGCTGAGTGTAGAGCGGCAAGACACGCAGAAGACGCAGATACGCAGCTCTCCGAAGCTAAGTGCCGGTCCCGGGCTTCTTTCGGCACAAACCGCTCTCAGGAGCTCCCTGCGCTCGCCACAATGCTCTGTGTGCGAAGAAGCCGCTTCTTCGCCTCCGGGAGAATCGGCGAGCGGCAGCTTCCCAAAGGCGAAGATGCAAGCTGCAGCACACAGGCACAGTGTGGGCAGCCTTCAGACTTCGAGAAAACAGTACTTTACCACTCTCCTGCCTTTTCCATGGTTATTCTATTGGAAAAGAACGAGTTTTGGACAACTACCTTTCATTCTTGCCAAACTCTTTGCAGACCCCCGTGCAAGCTTTAGAACAAGATTTTGGATGTTTTCTTTCCTGGCAGAGTTTCTCCTTGCAAGATATGGTGGAAAAGCTTTTTGCTGAGTGTAGAGCGGCAAGACACGCAGAAGACGCAGATACGCAGCTCTCCGAAGCTAAGTGCCGGTCCCGGGCTTCTTTCGGCACAAACCGCTCTCAGGAGCTCCCTGCGCTCGCCACAATGCTCTGTGTGCGAAGAAGCCGCTTCTTCGCCTCCGGGAGAATCGGCGAGCGGCAGCTTCCCAAAGGCGAAGATGCAAGCTGCAGCACGCAGGCACAGTGTGGGCAGCCTTCAGACTTAGAGAAAACAGTACTTTACCACTCTCCTGCCTTTTCCATGGTTATTCTATTGGAAAAGAACGAGTTTTGGACAACTACCTTTCATTCTTGCCAAACGCTTTGCAGACCCCCTTGCAAGCTTTAGAACAAGATTTTGGATGTTTTCTTTCCTGGCAGAGTTTCTCCTTGCAAGATATGGTGGAAAAGCTTTTTGCTGAGTGTAGAGCGGCAAGACACGCAGAAGACGCAGATACGCAGCTCTCCGAAGCTAAGTGCCGGTCCCGGGCTTCTTTCGGCACAAACCGCTCTCAGGAGCTCCCTGCGCTCGCCACAATGCTCTGTGTGCGAAGAAGCCGCTTCTTCGCCTCCGGGAGAATCGGCGAGCGGCAGCTTCCCAAAGGCGAAGATGCAAGCTGCAGCACACAGGCACAGTGTGGGCAGCCTTCAGACTTCGAGAAAACAGTACTTTACCACTCTCCTGCCTTTTCCATGGTTATTCTATTGGAAAAGAACGAGTTTTGGACAACTACCTTTCATTCTTGCCAAACGCTTTGCAGACCCCCGTGCAAGCTTTAGAACAAGATTTTGGATGTTTTCTTTCCTGGCAGAGTTTCTCCTTGCAAGATATGGTGGAAAAGCTTTTTGCTGAGTGTAGAGCGGCAAGACACGCAGAAGACGCAGATACGCAGCTCTCCGAAGCTAAGTGCCGGTCCCGGGCTTCTTTCGGCACAAACCGCTCTCAGGAGCTCCCTGCGCTCGCCACAATGCTCTGTGTGCGAAGAAGCCGCTTCTTCGCCTCCGGGAGAATCGGCGAGCGGCAGCTTCCCAAAGGCGAAGATGCAAGCTGCAGCACACAGGCACAGTGTGGGCAGCCTTCAGACTTCGAGAAAACAGTACTTGACCACTCTCCTGCCTTTTCCATGGTTATTCTATTGGAAAAGAACGAGTTTTGGACAACTACCTTTCATTCTTGCCAAACTCTTTGCAGACCCCCGTGCAAGCTTTAGAACAAGATTTTGGATGTTTTCTTTCCTGGCAGAGTTTCTCCTTGCAAGATATGGTGGAAAAGGTTTTTGCTGAGTGTAGAGCGGCAAGACACGCAGAAGACGCAGATACGCAGCTCTCCGAAGCTAAGTGCCGGTCCCGGGCTTCTTTCGGCACAAACCGCTCTCAGGAGCTCCCTGCGCTCGCCACAATGCTCTGTGTGCGAAGAAGCCGCTTCTTCGCCTCCGGGAGAATCGGCGAGCGGCAGCTTCCCAAAGGCGAAGATGCAAGCTGCAGCACGCAGGCACAGTGTGGGCAGCCTTCAGACTTAGAGAAAACAGTACTTTACCACTCTCCTGCCTTTTCCATGGTTATTCTATTGGAAAAGAACGAGTTTTGGACAACTACCTTTCATTCTTGCCAAACGCTTTGCAGACCACCTTGCAAGCTTTAGAAGAAGATTTTGGATGTTTTCTTTCCTGGCAGAGTTTCTCCTTGCAAGATATGGTGGAAAAGCTTTTTGCTGAGTGTAGAGCGGCAAGACACGCAGAAGACGCAGATACGCAGCTCTCCGAAGCTAAGTGCCGGTCCCGGGCTTCTTTCGGCACAAACCGCTCTCAGGAGCTCCCTGCGCTCGCCACAATGCTCTGTGTGCGAAGAAGCCGCTTCTTCGCCTCCGGGAGAATCGGCGAGCGGCAGCTTCCCAAAGGCGAAGATGCAAGCTGCAGCACACAGGCACAGTGTGGGCAGCCTTCAGACTTCGAGAAAACAGTACTTTACCACTCTCCTGCCTTTTCCATGGTTATTCTATTGGAAAAGAACGAGTTTTGGACAACTACCTTTCATTCTTGCCAAACTCTTTGCAGACCCCCGTGCAAGCTTTAGAACAAGATTTTGGATGTTTTCTTTCCTGGCAGAGTTTCTCCTTGCAAGATATGGTGGAAAAGCTTTTTGCTGAGTGTAGAGCGGCAAGACACGCAGAAGACGCAGATACGCAGCTCTCCGAAGCTAAGTGCCGGTCCCGGGCTTCTTTCGGCACAAACCGCTCTCAGGAGCTCCCTGCGCTCGCCACAATGCTCTGTGTGCGAAGAAGCCGCTTCTTCGCCTCCTGGAGAATCGGCGAGCGGCAGCTTCCCAAAGGCGAAGATGCAAGCTGCAGCACACAGGCACAGTGTGGGCAGCCTTCAAACTTAGAGAAAACAGTACTTTACCACTCTCCTGCCTTTTCCATGGTTATTCTATTGGAAAAGAACGAGTTTTGGACAACTACCTTTCATTCTTGCCAAACTCTTTGCAGACCCCCGTGCAAGCTTTAGAACAAGATTTTGGATGTTTTCTTTCCTGGCAGAGTTTCTCCTTGCAAGATATGGTGGAAAAGCTTTTTGCTGAGTGTAGAGCGGCAAGACACGCAGAAGACGCAGATACGCAGCTCTCCGAAGCTAAGTGCCGGTCCCGGGCTTCTTTCGGCACAAACCGCTCTCAGGAGCTCCCTGCGCTCGCCACAATGCTCTGTGTGCGAAGAAGCCGCTTCTTCGCCTCCGGGAGAATCGGCGAGCGGCAGCTTCCCAAAGGCGAAGATGCAAGCTGCAGCACACAGGCACAGTGTGGGCAGCCTTCAGACTTCGAGAAAACAGTACTTTACCACTCTCCTGCCTTTTCCATGGTTATTCTATTGGAAAAGAACGAGTTTTGGACAACTACCTTTCATTCTTGCCAAACTCTTTGCAGACCCCCGTGCAAGCTTTAGAAGAAGATTTTGGATGTTTTCTTTCCTGGCAGAGTTTCTCCTTGCAAGATATGGTGGAAAAGCTTTTTGCTGAGTGTAGAGCGGCAAGACACGCAGAAGACGCAGATACGCAGCTCTCCGAAGCTAAGTGCCGGTCCCGGGCTTCTTTCGGCACAAACCGCTCTCAGGAGCTCCCTGCGCTCGCCACAATGCTCTGTGTGCGAAGAAGCCGCTTCTTCGCCTCCGGGAGAATCGGCGAGCGGCAGCTTCCCAAAGGCGAAGATGCAAGCTGCAGCACACAGGCACAGTGTGGGCAGCCTTCAGACTTCGAGAAAACAGTACTTTACCACTCTCCTGCCTTTTCCATGGTTATTCTATTGGAAAAGAACGAGTTTTGGACAACTACCTTTCATTCTTGCCAAACGCTTTGCAGACCCCCGTGCAAGCTTTAGAACAAGATTTTGGATGTTTTCTTTCCTGGCAGAGTTTCTCCTTGCAAGATATGGTGGAAAAGCTTTTTGCTGAGTGTAGAGCGGCAAGACACGCAGAAGACGCAGATACGCAGCTCTCCGAAGCTAAGTGCCGGTCCCGGGCTTCTTTCGGCACAAACCGCTCTCAGGAGCTCCCTGCGCTCGCCACAATGCTCTGTGTGCGAAGAAGCCGCTTCTTCGCCTCTGGGAGAATCGGCGAGCGGCAGCTTCCCAAAGGCGAAGATGCAAGCTGCAGCACACAGGCACAGTGTGGGCAGCCTTCAGACTTCGAGAAAACAGTACTTGACCACTCTCCTGCCTTTTCCATGGTTATTCTATTGGAAAAGAACGAGTTTTGGACAACTACCTTTCATTCTTGCCAAACTCTTTGCAGACCCCCGTGCAAGCTTTAGAACAAGATTTTGGATGTTTTCTTTCCTGGCAGAGTTTCTCCTTGCAAGATATGGTGGAAAAGCTTTTTGCTGAGTGTAGAGCGGCAAGACACGCAGAAGACGCAGATACGCAGCTCTCCGAAGCTAAGTGCCGGTCCCGGGCTTCTTTCGGCACAAACCGCTCTCAGGAGCTCCCTGCGCTCGCCACAATGCTCTGTGTGCGAAGAAGCCGCTTCTTCGCCTCCGGGAGAATCGGCGAGCGGCAGCTTCCCAAAGGTGAAGATGCAAGCTGCAGCACACAGGCACAGTGTGGGCAGCCTTCAGACTTCGAGAAAACAGTACTTTACCACTCTCCTGCCTTTTCCATGGTTATTCTATTGGAAAAGAACGAGTTTTGGACAACTACCTTTCATTCTTGCCAAACGCTTTGCAGACCACCTTGCAAGCTTTAGAAGAAGATTTTGGATGTTTTCTTTCCTGGCAGAGTTTCTCCTTGCAAGATATGGTGGAAAAGCTTTTTGCTGAGTGTAGAGCGGCAAGACACGCAGAAGACGCAGATACGCAGCTCTCCGAAGCTAAGTGCCGGTCCCGGGCTTCTTTCGGCACAAACCGCTCTCAGGAGCTCCCTGCGCTCGCCACAATGCTCTGTGTGCGAAGAAGCCGCTTCTTCGCCTCCGGGAGAATCGGCGAGCGGCAGCTTCCCAAAGGCGAAGATGCAAGCTGCAGCACACAGGCACAGTGTGGGCAGCCTTCAGACTTAGAGAAAACAGTACTTTACCACTCTCCTGCCTTTTCCATGGTTATTCTATTGGAAAAGAACGAGTTTTGGACAACTACCTTTCATTCTTGCCAAACTCTTTGCAGACCCCCGTGCAAGCTTTAGAACAAGATTTTGGATGTTTTCTTTCCTGGCAGAGTTTCTCCTTGCAAGATATGGTGGAAAAGCTTTTTGCTGAGTGTAGAGCGGCAAGACACGCAGAAGACGCAGATACGCAGCTCTCCGAAGCTAAGTGCCGGTCCCGGGCTTCTTTCGGCACAAACCGCTCTCAGGAGCTCCCTGCGCTCGCCACAATGCTCTGTGTGCGAAGAAGCCGCTTCTTCGCCTCCTGGAGAATCGGCGAGCGGCAGCTTCCCAAAGGCGAAGATGCAAGCTGCAGCACACAGGCACAGTGTGGGCAGCCTTCAAACTTAGAGAAAACAGTACTTTACCACTCTCCTGCCTTTTCCATGGTTATTCTATTGGAAAAGAACGAGTTTTGGACAACTACCTTTCATTCTTGCCAAACTCTTTGCAGACCCCCGTGCAAGCTTTAGAACAAGATTTTGGATGTTTTCTTTCCTGGCAGAGTTTCTCCTTGCAAGATATGGTGGAAAAGCTTTTTGCTGAGTGTAGAGCGGCAAGACACGCAGAAGACGCAGATACGCAGCTCTCCGAAGCTAAGTGCCGGTCCCGGGCTTCTTTCGGCACAAACCGCTCTCAGGAGCTCCCTGCGCTCGCCACAATGCTCTGTGTGCGAAGAAGCCGCTTCTTCGCCTCCGGGAGAATCGGCGAGCGGCAGCTTCCCAAAGGCGAAGATGCAAGCTGCAGCACACAGGCACAGTGTGGGCAGCCTTCAGACTTCGAGAAAACAGTACTTTACCACTCTCCTGCCTTTTCCATGGTTATTCTATTGGAAAAGAACGAGTTTTGGACAACTACCTTTCATTCTTGCCAAACTCTTTGCAGACCCCCGTGCAAGCTTTAGAACAAGATTTTGGATGTTTTCTTTCCTGGCAGAGTTTCTCCTTGCAAGATATGGTGGAAAAGCTTTTTGCTGAGTGTAGAGCGGCAAGACACGCAGAAGACGCAGATACGCAGCTCTCCGAAGCTAAGTGCCGGTCCCGGGCTTCTTTCGGCACAAACCGCTCTCAGGAGCTCCCTGCGCTCGCCACAATGCTCTGTGTGCGAAGAAGCCGCTTCTTCGCCTCCGGGAGAATCGGCGAGCGGCAGCTTCCCAAAGGCGAAGATGCAAGCTGCAGCACGCAGGCACAGTGTGGGCAGCCTTCAGACTTCGAGAAAACAGTACTTTACCACTCTCCTGCCTTTTCCATGGTTATTCTATTGGAAAAGAACGAGTTTTGGACAACTACCTTTCATTCTTGCCAAACTCTTTGCAGACCCCCGTGCAAGCTTTAGAACAAGATTTTGGATGTTTTCTTTCCTGGCAGAGTTTCTCCTTGCAAGATATGGTGGAAAAGCTTTTTGCTGAGTGTAGAGCGGCAAGACACGCAGAAGACGCAGATACGCAGCTCTCCGAAGCTAAGTGCCGGTCCCGGGCTTCTTTCGGCACAAACCGCTCTCAGGAGCTCCCTGCGCTCGCCACAATGCTCTGTGTGCGAAGAAGCCGCTTCTTCGCCTCCTGGAGAATCGGCGAGCGGCAGCTTGCCAAAGGCGAAGATGCAAGCTGCAGCACACAGGCACAGTGTGGGCAGCCTTCAAACTTAGAGAAAACAGTACTTTACCACTCTCCTGCCTTTTCCATGGTTATTCTATTGGAAAAGAACGAGTTTTGGACAACTACCTTTCATTCTTGCCAAACTCTTTGCAGACCCCCGTGCAAGCTTTAGAACAAGATTTTGGATGTTTTCTTTCCTGGCAGAGTTTCTCCTTGCAAGATATGGTGGAAAAGCTTTTTGCTGAGTGTAGAGCGGCAAGACACGCAGAAGACGCAGATACGCAGCTCTCCGAAGCTAAGTGCCGGTCCCGGGCTTCTTTCGGCACAAACCGCTCTCAGGAGCTCCCTGCGCTCGCCACAATGCTCTGTGTGCGAAGAAGCCGCTTCTTCGCCTCCGGGAGAATCGGCGAGCGGCAGCTTGCCAAAGGCGAAGATGCAAGCTGCAGCACACAGGCACAGTGTGGGCAGCCTTCAGACTTAGAGAAAACAGTACTTTACCACTCTCCTGCCTTTTCCATGGTTATTCTATTGGAAAAGAACGAGTTTTGGACAACTACCTTTCATTCTTGCCAAACTCTTTGCAGACCCCCGTGCAAGCTTTAGAACAAGATTTTGGATGTTTTCTTTCCTGGCAGAGTTTCTCCTTGCAAGATATGGTGGAAAAGCTTTTTGCTGAGTGTAGAGCGGCAAGACACGCAGAAGACGCAGATACGCAGCTCTCCGAAGCTAAGTGCCGGTCCCGGGCTTCTTTCGGCACAAACCGCTCTCAGGAGCTCCCTGCGCTCGCCACAATGCTCTGTGTGCGAAGAAGCCGCTTCTTCGCCTCCTGGAGAATCGGCGAGCGGCAGCTTCCCAAAGGCGAAGATGCAAGCTGCAGCACACAGGCACAGTGTGGGCAGCCTTCAGACTTCGAGAAAACAGTACTTTACCACTCTCCTGCCTTTTCCATGGTTATTCTATTGGAAAAGAACGAGTTTTGGACAACTACCTTTCATTCTTGCCAAACTCTTTGCAGACCCCCGTGCAAGCTTTAGAACAAGATTTTGGATGTTTTCTTTCCTGGCAGAGTTTCTCCTTGCAAGATATGGTGGAAAAGCTTTTTGCTGAGTGTAGAGCGGCAAGACACGCAGAAGACGCAGATACGCAGCTCTCCGAAGCTAAGTGCCGGTCCCGGGCTTCTTTCGGCACAAACCGCTCTCAGGAGCTCCCTGCGCTCGCCACAATGCTCTGTGTGCGAAGAAGCCGCTTCTTCGCCTCCGGGAGAATCGGCGAGCGGCAGCTTCCCAAAGGCGAAGATGCAAGCTGCAGCACACAGGCACAGTGTGGGCAGCCTTCAGACTTCGAGAAAACAGTACTTGACCACTCTCCTGCCTTTTCCATGGTTATTCTATTGGAAAAGAACGAGTTTTGGACAACTACCTTTCATTCTTGCCAAACTCTTTGCAGACCCCCGTGCAAGCTTTAGAAGAAGATTTTGGATGTTTTCTTTCCTGGCAGAGTTTCTCCTTGCAAGATATGGTGGAAAAGCTTTTTGCTGAGTGTAGAGCGGCAAGACACGCAGAAGACGCAGATACGCAGCTCTCCGAAGCTAAGTGCCGGTCCCGGGCTTCTTTCGGCACAAACCGCTCTCAGGAGCTCCCTGCGCTCGCCACAATGCTCTGTGTGCGAAGAAGCCGCTTCTTCGCCTCCGGGAGAATCGGCGAGCGGCAGCTTCCCAAAGGCGAAGATGCAAGCTGCAGCACGCAGGCACAGTGTGGGCAGCCTTCAGACTTCGAGAAAACAGTACTTTACCACTCTCCTGCCTTTTCCATGGTTATTCTATTGGAAAAGAACGAGTTTTGGACAACTACCTTTCATTCTTGCCAAACGCTTTGCAGACCACCTTGCAAGCTTTAGAAGAAGATTTTGGATGTTTTCTTTCCTGGCAGAGTTTCTCCTTGCAAGATATGGTGGAAAAGCTTTTTGCTGAGTGTAGAGCGGCAAGACACGCAGAAGACGCAGATACGCAGCTCTCCGAAGCTAAGTGCCGGTCCCGGGCTTCTTTCGGCACAAACCGCTCTCAGGAGCTCCCTGCGCTCGCCACAATGCTCTGTGTGCGAAGAAGCCGCTTCTTCGCCTCCGGGAGAATCGGCGAGCGGCAGCTTCCCAAAGGCGAAGATGCAAGCTGCAGCACACAGGCACAGTGTGGGCAGCCTTCAGACTTCGAGAAAACAGTACTTTACCACTCTCCTGCCTTTTCCATGGTTATTCTATTGGAAAAGAACGAGTTTTGGACAACTACCTTTCATTCTTGCCAAACTCTTTGCAGACCCCCGTGCAAGCTTTAGAACAAGATTTTGGATGTTTTCTTTCCTGGCAGAGTTTCTCCTTGCAAGATATGGTGGAAAAGCTTTTTGCTGAGTGTAGAGCGGCAAGACACGCAGAAGACGCAGATACGCAGCTCTCCGAAGCTAAGTGCCGGTCCCGGGCTTCTTTCGGCACAAACCGCTCTCAGGAGCTCCCTGCGCTCGCCACAATGCTCTGTGTGCGAAGAAGCCGCTTCTTCGCCTCCTGGAGAATCGGCGAGCGGCAGCTTCCCAAAGGCGAAGATGCAAGCTGCAGCACACAGGCACAGTGTGGGCAGCCTTCAAACTTAGAGAAAACAGTACTTGACCACTCTCCTGCCTTTTCCATGGTTATTCTATTGGAAAAGAACGAGTTTTGGACAACTACCTTTCATTCTTGCCAAACTCTTTGCAGACCCCCGTGCAAGCTTTAGAACAAGATTTTGGATGTTTTCTTTCCTGGCAGAGTTTCTCCTTGCAAGATATGGTGGAAAAGCTTTTTGCTGAGTGTAGAGCGGCAAGACACGCAGAAGACGCAGATACGCAGCTCTCCGAAGCTAAGTGCCGGTCCCGGGCTTCTTTCGGCACAAACCGCTCTCAGGAGCTCCCTGCGCTCGCCACAATGCTCTGTGTGCGAAGAAGCCGCTTCTTCGCCTGCGGGAGAATCGGCGAGCGGCAGCTTCCCAAAGGCGAAGATGCAAGCTGCAGCACGCAGGCACAGTGTGGGCAGCCTTCAGACTTAGAGAAAACAGTACTTTACCACTCTCCTGCCTTTTCCATGGTTATTCTATTGGAAAAGAACGAGTTTTGGACAACTACCTTTCATTCTTGCCAAACGCTTTGCAGACCACCTTGCAAGCTTTAGAAGAAGATTTTGGATGTTTTCTTTCCTGGCAGAGTTTCTCCTTGCAAGATATGGTGGAAAAGCTTTTTGCTGAGTGTAGAGCGGCAAGACACGCAGAAGACGCAGATACGCAGCTCTCCGAAGCTAAGTGCCGGTCCCGGGCTTCTTTCGGCACAAACCGCTCTCAGGAGCTCCCTGCGCTCGCCACAATGCTCTGTGTGCGAAGAAGCCGCTTCTTCGCCTCCGGGAGAATCGGCGAGCGGCAGCTTCCCAAAGGCGAAGATGCAAGCTGCAGCACACAGGCACAGTGTGGGCAGCCTTCAGACTTCGAGAAAACAGTACTTTACCACTCTCCTGCCTTTTCCATGGTTATTCTATTGGAAAAGAACGAGTTTTGGACAACTACCTTTCATTCTTGCCAAACTCTTTGCAGACCCCCGTGCAAGCTTTAGAACAAGATTTTGGATGTTTTCTTTCCTGGCAGAGTTTCTCCTTGCAAGATATGGTGGAAAAGCTTTTTGCTGAGTGTAGAGCGGCAAGACACGCAGAAGACGCAGATACGCAGCTCTCCGAAGCTAAGTGCCGGTCCCGGGCTTCTTTCGGCACAAACCGCTCTCAGGAGCTCCCTGCGCTCGCCACAATGCTCTGTGTGCGAAGAAGCCACTTCTTCGCCTCCTGGAGAATCGGCGAGCGGCAGCTTCCCAAAGGCGAAGATGCAAGCTGCAGCACACAGGCACAGTGTGGGCAGCCTTCAAACTTAGAGAAAACAGTACTTTACCACTCTCCTGCCTTTTCCATGGTTATTCTATTGGAAAAGAACGAGTTTTGGACAACTACCTTTCATTCTTGCCAAACTCTTTGCAGACCCCCGTGCAAGCTTTAGAACAAGATTTTGGATGTTTTCTTTCCTGGCAGAGTTTCTCCTTGCAAGATATGGTGGAAAAGCTTTTTGCTGAGTGTAGAGCGGCAAGACACGCAGAAGACGCAGATACGCAGCTCTCCGAAGCTAAGTGCCGGTCCCGGGCTTCTTTCGGCACAAACCGCTCTCACGAGCTCCCTGCGCTCGCCACAATGCTCTGTGTGCGAAGAAGCCGCTTCTTCGCCTCCGGGAGAATCGGCGAGCGGCAGCTTCCCAAAGGCGAAGATGCAAGCTGCAGCACACAGGCACAGTGTGGGCAGCCTTCAGACTTAGAGAAAACAGTACTTTACCACTCTCCTGCCTTTTCCATGGTTATTCTATTGGAAAAGAACGAGTTTTGGACAACTACCTTTCATTCTTGCCAAACTCTTTGCAGACCCCCGTGCAAGCTTTAGAAGAAGATTTTGGATGTTTTCTTTCCTGGCAGAGTTTCTCCTTGCAAGATATGGTGGAAAAGCTTTTTGCTGAGTGTAGAGCGGCAAGACACGCAGAAGACGCAGATACGCAGCTCTCCGAAGCTAAGTGCCGGTCCCGGGCTTCTTTCGGCACAAACCGCTCTCAGGAGCTCCCTGCGCTCGCCACAATGCTCTGTGTGTGAAGAAGCCGCTTCTTCGCCTCCGGGAGAATCGGCGAGCGGCAGCTTCCCAAAGGCGAAGATGCAAGCTGCAGCACGCAGGCACAGTGTGGGCAGCCTTCAGACTTAGAGAAAACAGTACTTTACCACTCTCCTGCCTTTTCCATGGTAATTCTATTGGAAAAGAACGAGTTTTGGACAACTACCTTTCATTCTTGCCAAACGCTTTGCAGACCCCCTTGCAAGCTTTAGAACAAGATTTTGGATGTTTTCTTTCCTGGCAGAGTTTCTCTTTGCAAGATATGGTGGAAAAGCTTTTTGCTGAGTGTAGAGCGGCAAGACACGCAGAAGACGCAGATACGCAGCTCTCCGAAGCTAAGTGCCGGTCCCGGGCTTCTTTCGGCACAAACCGCTCTCAGGAGCTCCCTGCGCTCGCCACAATGCTCTGTGTGCGAAGAAGCCGCTTCTTCGCCTCCGGGAGAATCGGCGAGCGGCAGCTTCCCAAAGGCGAAGATGCAAGCTGCAGCACACAGGCACAGTGTGGGCAGCCTTCAGACTTCGAGAAAACAGTACTTTACCACTCTCCTGCCTTTTCCATGGTTATTCTATTGGAAAAGAACGAGTTTTGGACAACTACCTTTCATTCTTGCCAAACGCTTTGCAGACCCCCGTGCAAGCTTTAGAACAAGATTTTGGATGTTTTCTTTCCTGGCAGAGTTTCTCCTTGCAAGATATGGTGGAAAAGCTTTTTGCTGAGTGTAGAGCGGCAAGACACGCAGAAGACGCAGATACGCAGCTCTCCGAAGCTAAGTGCCGGTCCCGGGCTTCTTTCGGCACAAACCGCTCTCAGGAGCTCCCTGCGCTCGCCACAATGCTCTGTGTGCGAAGAAGCCGCTTCTTCGCCTCCTGGAGAATCGGCGAGCGGCAGCTTCCCAAAGGCGAAGATGCAAGCTGCAGCACACAGGCACAGTGTGGGCAGCCTTCAAACTTAGAGAAAACAGTACTTTACCACTCTCCTGCCTTTTCCATGGTTATTCTATTGGAAAAGAACGAGTTTTGGACAACTACCTTTCATTCTTGCCAAACTCTTTGCAGACCCCCGTGCAAGCTTTAGAACAAGATTTTGGATGTTTTCTTTCCTGGCAGAGTTTCTCCTTGCAAGATATGGTGGAAAAGCTTTTTACTGAGTGTAGAGCGGCAAGACACGCAGAAGACGCAGATACGCAGCTCTCCGAAGCTAAGTGCCGGTCCCGGGCTTCTTTCGGCACAAACCGCTCTCAGGAGCTCCCTGCGCTCGCCACAATGCTCTGTGTGCGAAGAAGCCGCTTCTTCGCCTCCGGGAGAATCGGCGAGCGGCAGCTTCCCAAAGGCGAAGATGCAAGCTGCAGCACACAGGCACAGTGTGGGCAGCCTTCAGACTTAGAGAAAACAGTACTTTACCACTCTCCTGCCTTTTCCATGGTTATTCTATTGGAAAAGAACGAGTTTTGGACAACTACCTTTCATTCTTGCCAAACTCTTTGCAGACCCCCGTGCAAGCTTTAGAAGAAGATTTTGGATGTTTTCTTTCCTGGCAGAGTTTCTCCTTGCAAGATATGGTGGAAAAGCTTTTTGCTGAGTGTAGAGCGGCAAGACACGCAGAAGACGCAGATACGCAGCTCTCCGAAGCTAAGTGCCGGTCCCGGGCTTCTTTCGGCACAAACCGCTCTCAGGAGCTCCCTGCGCTCGCCACAATGCTCTGTGTGCGAAGAAGCCGCTTCTTCGCCTCCGGGAGAATCGGCGAGCGGCAGCTTCCCAAAGGCGAAGATGCAAGCTGCAGCACACAGGCACAGTGTGGGCAGCCTTCAGACTTAGAGAAAACAGTACTTTACCACTCTCCTGCCTTTTCCATGGTTATTCTATTGGAAAAGAACGAGTTTTGGACAACTACCTTTCATTCTTGCCAAACTCTTTGCAGACCCCCGTGCAAGCTTTAGAACAAGATTTTGGATGTTTTCTTTCCTGGCAGAGTTTCTCCTTGCAAGATATGGTGGAAAAGCTTTTTGCTGAGTGTAGAGCGGCAAGACACGCAGAAGACGCAGATACGCAGCTCTCCGAAGCTAAGTGCCGGTCCCGGGCTTCTTTCGGCACAAACCGCTCTCAGGAGCTCCCTGCGCTCGCCACAATGCTCTGTGTGCGAAGAAGCCGCTTCTTCGCCTCCGGGAGAATCGGCGAGCGGCAGCTTCCCAAAGGCGAAGATGCAAGCTGCAGCACACAGGCACAGTGTGGGCAGCCTTCAGACTTCGAGAAAACAGTACTTTACCACTCTCCTGCCTTTTCCATGGTTATTCTATTGGAAAAGAACGAGTTTTGGACAACTACCTTTCATTCTTGCCAAACTCTTTGCAGACCCCCGTGCAAGCTTTAGAACAAGATTTTGGATGTTTTCTTTCCTGGCAGAGTTTCTCCTTGCAAGATATGGTGGAAAAGCTTTTTGCTGAGTGTAGAGCGGCAAGACACGCAGAAGACGCAGATACGCAGCTCTCCGAAGCTAAGTGCCGGTCCCAGGCTTCTTTCGGCACAAACCGCTCTCAGGAGCTCCCTGCGCTCGCCACAATGCTCTGTGTGCGAAGAAGCCGCTTCTTCGCCTCCGGGAGAATCGGCGAGCGGCAGCTTCCCAAAGGCGAAGATGCAAGCTGCAGCACGCAGGCACAGTGTGGGCAGCCTTCAGACTTAGAGAAAACAGTACTTTACCACTCTCCTGCCTTTTCCATGGTTATTCTATTGGAAAAGAACGAGTTTTGGACAACTACCTTTCATTCTTGCCAAACTCTTTGCAGACCTCCGTGCAAGCTTTAGAACAAGATTTTGGATGTTTTCTTTCCTGGCAGAGTTTCTCCTTGCAAGATATGGTGGAAAAGCTTTTTGCTGAGTGTAGAGCGGCAAGACACGCAGAAGACGCAGATACGCAGCTCTCCGAAGCTAAGTGCCGGTCCCGGGCTTCTTTCGGCACAAACCGCTCTCAGGAGCTCCCTGCGCTCGCCACAATGCTCTGTGTGCGAAGAAGCCGCTTCTTCGCCTCCGGGAGAATCGGCGAGCGGCAGCTTCCCAAAGGCGAAGATGCAAGCTGCAGCACGCAGGCACAGTGTGGGCAGCCTTCAGACTTAGAGAAAACAGTACTTTACCACTCTCCTGCCTTTTCCATGGTTATTCTATTGGAAAAGAACGAGTTTTGGACAACTACCTTTCATTCTTGCCAAACTCTTTGCAGACCCCCGTGCAAGCTTTAGAAGAAGATTTTGGATGTTTTCTTTCCTGGCAGAGTTTCTCCTTGCAAGATATGGTGGAAAAGCTTTTTGCTGAGTGTAGAGCGGCAAGACACGCAGAAGACGCAGATACGCAGCTCTCCGAAGCTAAGTGCCGGTCCCGGGCTTCTTTCGGCACAAACCGCTCTCAGGAGCTCCCTGCGCTCGCCACAATGCTCTGTGTGCGAAGAAGCCGCTTCTTCGCCTCCGGGAGAATCGGCGAGCGGCAGCTTCCCAAAGGCGAAGATGCAAGCTGCAGCACGCAGGCACAGTGTGGGCAGCCTTCAGACTTAGAGAAAACAGTACTTTACCACTCTCCTGCCTTTTCCATGGTTATTCTATTGGAAAAGAACGAGTTTTGGACAACTACCTTTCATTCTTGCCAAACGCTTTGCAGACCCCCTTGCAAGCTTTAGAACAAGATTTTGGATGTTTTCTTTCCTGGCAGAGTTTCTCCTTGCAAGATATGGTGGAAAAGCTTTTTGCTGAGTGTAGAGCGGCAAGACACGCAGAAGACGCAGATACGCAGCTCTCCGAAGCTAAGTGCCGGTCCCGGGCTTCTTTCGGCACAAACCGCTCTCAGGAGCTCCCTGCGCTCGCCACAATGCTCTGTGTGCGAAGAAGCCGCTTCTTCGCCTCCGGGAGAATCGGCGAGCGGCAGCTTCCCAAAGGCGAAGATGCAAGCTGCAGCACACAGGCACAGTGTGGGCAGCCTTCAGACTTAGAGAAAACAGTACTTTACCACTCTCCTGCCTTTTCCATGGTTATTCTATTGGAAAAGAACGAGTTTTGGACAACTACCTTTCATTCTTGCCAAACTCTTTGCAGACCCCCGTGCAAGCTTTAGAACAAGATTTTGGATGTTTTCTTTCCTGGCAGAGTTTCTCCTTGCAAGATATGGTGGAAAAGCTTTTTGCTGAGTGTAGAGCGGCAAGACACGCAGAAGACGCAGATACGCAGCTCTCCGAAGCTAAGTGCCGGTCCCGGGCTTCTTTCGGCACAAACCGCTCTCAGGAGCTCCCTGCGCTCGCCACAATGCTCTGTGTGCGAAGAAGCCGCTTCTTCGCCTCCGGGAGAATCGGCGAGCGGCAGCTTCCCAAAGGCGAAGATGCAAGCTGCAGCACACAGGCACAGTGTGGGCAGCCTTCAGACTTCGAGAAAACAGTACTTTACCACTCTCCTGCCTTTTCCATGGTTATTCTATTGGAAAAGAACGAGTTTTGGACAACTACCTTTCATTCTTGCCAAACTCTTTGCAGACCCCCGTGCAAGCTTTAGAACAAGATTTTGGATGTTTTCTTTCCTGGCAGAGTTTCTCCTTGCAAGATATGGTGGAAAAGCTTTTTGCTGAGTGTAGAGCGGCAAGACACGCAGAAGACGCAGATACGCAGCTCTCCGAAGCTAAGTGCCGGTCCCGGGCTTCTTTCGGCACAAACCGCTCTCAGGAGCTCCCTGCGCTCGCCACAATGCTCTGTGTGCGAAGAAGCCGCTTCTTCGCCTCCGGGAGAATCGGCGAGCGGCAGCTTCCCAAAGGCGAAGATGCAAGCTGCAGCACGCAGGCACAGTGTGGGCAGCCTTCAGACTTAGAGAAAACAGTACTTTACCACTCTCCTGCCTTTTCCATGGTTATTCTATTGGAAAAGAACGAGTTTTGGACAACTACCTTTCATTCTTGCCAAACTCTTTGCAGACCTCCGTGCAAGCTTTAGAACAAGATTTTGGATGTTTTCTTTCCTGGCAGAGTTTCTCCTTGCAAGATATGGTGGAAAAGCTTTTTGCTGAGTGTAGAGCGGCAAGACACGCAGAAGACGCAGATACGCAGCTCTCCGAAGCTAAGTGCCGGTCCCGGGCTTCTTTCGGCACAAACCGCTCTCAGGAGCTCCCTGCGCTCGCCACAATGCTCTGTGTGCGAAGAAGCCGCTTCTTCGCCTCCGGGAGAATCGGCGAGCGGCAGCTTCCCAAAGGCGAAGATGCAAGCTGCAGCACGCAGGCACAGTGTGGGCAGCCTTCAGACTTAGAGAAAACAGTACTTTACCACTCTCCTGCCTTTTCCATGGTTATTCTATTGGAAAAGAACGAGTTTTGGACAACTACCTTTCATTCTTGCCAAACTCTTTGCAGACCCCCGTGCAAGCTTTAGAAGAAGATTTTGGATGTTTTCTTTCCTGGCAGAGTTTCTCCTTGCAAGATATGGTGGAAAAGCTTTTTGCTGAGTGTAGAGCGGCAAGACACGCAGAAGACGCAGATACGCAGCTCTCCGAAGCTAAGTGCCGGTCCCGGGCTTCTTTCGGCACAAACCGCTCTCAGGAGCTCCCTGCGCTCGCCACAATGCTCTGTGTGCGAAGAAGCCGCTTCTTCGCCTCCGGGAGAATCGGCGAGCGGCAGCTTCCCAAAGGCGAAGATGCAAGCTGCAGCACGCAGGCACAGTGTGGGCAGCCTTCAGACTTAGAGAAAACAGTACTTTACCACTCTCCTGCCTTTTCCATGGTTATTCTATTGGAAAAGAACGAGTTTTGGACAACTACCTTTCATTCTTGCCAAACGCTTTGCAGACCCCCTTGCAAGCTTTAGAACAAGATTTTGGATGTTTTCTTTCCTGGCAGAGTTTCTCCTTGCAAGATATGGTGGAAAAGCTTTTTGCTGAGTGTAGAGCGGCAAGACACGCAGAAGACGCAGATACGCAGCTCTCCGAAGCTAAGTGCCGGTCCCGGGCTTCTTTCGGCACAAACCGCTCTCAGGAGCTCCCTGCGCTCGCCACAATGCTCTGTGTGCGAAGAAGCCGCTTCTTCGCCTCCGGGAGAATCGGCGAGCGGCAGCTTCCCAAAGGCGAAGATGCAAGCTCAGCACACAGGCACAGTGTGGGCAGCCTTCAGACTTAGAGAAAACAGTACTTTACCACTCTCCTGCCTTTTCCATGGTTATTCTATTGGTAAAGAACGAGTTTTGGACAACTACCTTTCATTCTTGCCAAACTCTTTGCAGACCCCCGTGCAAGCTTTAGAAGAAGATTTTGGATGTTTTCTTTCCTGGCAGAGTTTCTCCTTGCAAGATATGGTGGAAAAGCTTTTTGCTGAGTGTAGAGCGGCAAGACACGCAGAAGACGCAGATACGCAGCTCTCCGAAGCTAAGTGCCGGTCCCGGGCTTCTTTCGGCACAAACCGCTCTCAGGAGCTCCCTGCGCTCGCCACAATGCTCTGTGTGCGAAGAAGCCGCTTCTTCGCCTCCGGGAGAATCGGCGAGCGGCAGCTTCCCAAAGGCGAAGATGCAAGCTGCAGCACGCAGGCACAGTGTGGGCAGCCTTCAGACTTAGAGAAAACAGTACTTTACCACTCTCCTGCCTTTTCCATGGTTATTCTATTGGAAAAGAACGAGTTTTGGACAACTACCTTTCATTCTTGCCAAACTCTTTGCAGACCCCCGTGCAAGCTTTAGAAGAAGATTTTGGATGTTTTCTTTCCTGGCAGAGTTTCTCCTTGCAAGATATGGTGGAAAAGCTTTTTGCTGAGTGTAGAGCGGCAAGACACGCAGAAGACGCAGATACGCAGCTCTCCGAAGCTAAGTGCCGGTCCCGGGCTTCTTTCGGCACAAACCGCTCTCAGGAGCTCCCTGCGCTCGCCACAATGCTCTGTGTGCGAAGAAGCCGCTTCTTCGCCTCCGGGAGAATCGGCGAGCGGCAGCTTCCCAAAGGCGAAGATGCAAGCTGCAGCACGCAGGCACAGTGTGGGCAGCCTTCAGACTTAGAGAAAACAGTACTTTACCACTCTCCTGCCTTTTCCATGGTTATTCTATTGGAAAAGAACGAGTTTTGGACAACTACCTTTCATTCTTGCCAAACGCTTTGCAGACCCCCTTGCAAGCTTTAGAACAAGATTTTGGATGTTTTCTTTCCTGGCAGAGTTTCTCCTTGCAAGATATGGTGGAAAAGCTTTTTGCTGAGTGTAGAGCGGCAAGACACGCAGAAGACGCAGATACGCAGCTCTCCGAAGCTAAGTGCCGGTCCCGGGCTTCTTTCGGCACAAACCGCTCTCAGGAGCTCCCTGCGCTGGCCACAATGCTCTGTGTGCGAAGAAGCCGCTTCTTCGCCTCCGGGAGAATCGGCGAGCGGCAGCTTCCCAAAGGCGAAGATGCAAGCTGCAGCACACAGGCACAGTGTGGGCAGCCTTCAGACTTAGAGAAAACAGTACTTTACCACTCTCCTGCCTTTTCCATGGTTATTCTATTGGTAAAGAACGAGTTTTGGACAACTACCTTTCATTCTTGCCAAACTCTTTGCAGACCCCCGTGCAAGCTTTAGAAGAAGATTTTGGATGTTTTCTTTCCTGGCAGAGTTTCTCCTTGCAAGATATGGTGGAAAAGCTTTTTGCTGAGTGTAGAGCGGCAAGACACGCAGAAGACGCAGATACGCAGCTCTCCGAAGCTAAGTGCCGGTCCCGGGCTTCTTTCGGCACAAACCGCTCTCAGGAGCTCCCTGCGCTCGCCACAATGCTCTGTGTGCGAAGAAGCCGCTTCTTCGCCTCCGGGAGAATCGGCGAGCGGCAGCTTCCCAAAGGCGAAGATGCAAGCTGCAGCACACAGGCACAGTGTGGGCAGCCTTCAGACTTAGAGAAAACAGTACTTTACCACTCTCCTGCCTTTTCCATGGTTATTCTATTGGAAAAGAACGAGTTTTGGACAACTACCTTTCATTCTTGCCAAACGCTTTGCAGACCCCCTTGCAAGCTTTAGAAGAAGATTTTGGATGTTTTCTTTCCTGGCAGAGTTTCTCCTTGCAAGATATGGTGGAAAAGCTTTTTGCTGAGTGTAGAGCGGCAAGACACGCAGAAGACGCAGATACGCAGCTCTCCGAAGCTAAGTGCCGGTCCCGGGCTTCTTTCGGCACAAACCGCTCTCAGGAGCTCCCTGCGCTCGCCACAATGCTCTGTGTGCGAAGAAGCCGCTTCTTCGCCTCCGGGAGAATCGGCGAGCGGCAGCTTCCCAAAGGCGAAGATGCAAGCTGCAGCACACAGGCACAGTGTGGGCAGCCTTCAGACTTAGAGAAAACAGTACTTTACCACTCTCCTGCCTTTTCCATGGTTATTCTATTGGAAAAGAACGAGTTTTGGACAACTACCTTTCATTCTTGCCAAACTCTTTGCAGACCCCCGTGCAAGCTTTAGAACAAGATTTTGGATGTTTTCTTTCCTGGCAGAGTTTCTCCTTGCAAGATATGGTGGAAAAGCTTTTTGCTGAGTGTAGAGCGGCAAGACACGCAGAAGACGCAGATACGCAGCTCTCCGAAGCTAAGTGCCGGTCCCGGGCTTCTTTCGGCACAAACCGCTCTCAGGAGCTCCCTGCGCTCGCCACAATGCTCTGTGTGCGAAGAAGCCGCTTCTTCGCCTCCGGGAGAATCGGCGAGCGGCAGCTTCCCAAAGGCGAAGATGCAAGCTGCAGCACACAGGCACAGTGTGGGCAGCCTTCAGACTTCGAGAAAACAGTACTTTACCACTCTCCTGCCTTTTCCATGGTTATTCTATTGGAAAAGAACGAGTTTTGGACAACTACCTTTCATTCTTGCCAAACTCTTTGCAGACCTCCGTGCAAGCTTTAGAACAAGATTTTGGATGTTTTCTTTCCTGGCAGAGTTTCTCCTTGCAAGATATGGTGGAAAAGCTTTTTGCTGAGTGTAGAGCGGCAAGACACGCAGAAGACGCAGATACGCAGCTCTCCGAAGCTAAGTGCCGGTCCCGGGCTTCTTTCGGCACAAACCGCTCTCAGGAGCTCCCTGCGCTCGCCACAATGCTCTGTGTGCGAAGAAGCCGCTTCTTCGCCTCCGGGAGAATCGGCGAGCGGCAGCTTCCCAAAGGCGAAGATGCAAGCTGCAGCACACAGGCACAGTGTGGGCAGCCTTCAGACTTCGAGAAAACAGTACTTTACCACTCTCCTGCCTTTTCCATGGTTATTCTATTGGAAACAACGAGTTTTGGACAACTACCTTTCATTCTTGCCAAACTCTTTGCAGACCCCCGTGCAAGCTTTAGAACAAGATTTTGGATGTTTTCTTTCCTGGCAGAGTTTCTCCTTGCAAGATATGGTGGAAAAGCTTTTTGCTGAGTGTAGAGCGGCAAGACACGCAGAAGACGCAGATACGCAGCTCTCCGAAGCTAAGTGCCGGTCCCGGGCTTCTTTCGGCACAAACCGCTCTCAGGAGCTCCCTGCGCTCGCCACAATGCTCTGTGTGCGAAGAAGCCGCTTCTTCGCCTCCGGGAGAATCGGCGAGCGGCAGCTTCCCAAAGGCGAAGATGCAAGCTGCAGCACACAGGCACAGTGTGGGCAGCCTTCAGACTTAGAGAAAACAGTACTTTACCACTCTCCTGCCTTTTCCATGGTTATTCTATTGGAAAAGAACGAGTTTTGGACAACTACCTTTCATTCTTGCCAAACTCTTTGCAGACCCCCGTGCAAGCTTTAGAAGAAGATTTTGGATGTTTTCTTTCCTGGCAGAGTTTCTCCTTGCAAGATATGGTGGAAAAGCTTTTTGCTGAGTGTAGAGCGGCAAGACACGCAGAAGACGCAGATACGCAGCTCTCCGAAGCTAAGTGCCGGTCCCGGGCTTCTTTCGGCACAAACCGCTCTCAGGAGCTCCCTGCGCTCGCCACAATGCTCTGTGTGCGAAGAAGCCGCTTCTTCGCCTCCGGGAGAATCGGCGAGCGGCAGCTTGCCAAAGGCGAAGATGCAAGCTGCAGCACACAGGCACAGTGTGGGCAGCCTTCAGACTTAGAGAAAACAGTACTTTACCACTCTCCTGCCTTTTCCATGGTTATTCTATTGGAAAAGAACGAGTTTTGGACAACTACCTTTCATTCTTGCCAAACGCTTTGCAGACCCCCTTGCAAGCTTTAGAAGAAGATTTTGGATGTTTTCTTTCCTGGCAGAGTTTCTCCTTGCAAGATATGGTGGAAAAGCTTTTTGCTGAGTGTAGAGCGGCAAGACACGCAGAAGACGCAGATACGCAGCTCTCCGAAGCTAAGTGCCGGTCCCGGGCTTCTTTCGGCACAAACCGCTCTCAGGAGCTCCCTGCGCTCGCCACAATGCTCTGTGTGCGAAGAAGCCGCTTCTTCGCCTCCGGGAGAATCGGCGAGCGGCAGCTTCCCAAAGGCGAAGATGCAAGCTGCACCACACAGGCACAGTGTGGGCAGCCTTCAGACTTAGAGAAAACAGTACTTTACCACTCTCCTGCCTTTTCCATGGTTATTCTATTGGAAAAGAACGAGTTTTGGACAACTACCTTTCATTCTTGCCAAACTCTTTGCAGACCCCCGTGCAAGCTTTAGAACAAGATTTTGGATGTTTTCTTTCCTGGCAGAGTTTCTCCTTGCAAGATATGGTGGAAAAGCTTTTTGCTGAGTGTAGAGCGGCAAGACACGCAGAAGACGCAGATACGCAGCTCTCCGAAGCTAAGTGCCGGTCCCGGGCTTCTTTCGGCACAAACCGCTCTCAGGAGCTCCCTGCGCTCGCCACAATGCTCTGTGTGCGAAGAAGCCGCTTCTTCGCCTCCGGGAGAATCGGCGAGCGGCAGCTTCCCAAAGGCGAAGATGCAAGCTGCAGCACACAGGCACAGTGTGGGCAGCCTTCAGACTTAGAGAAAACAGTACTTTACCACTCTCCTGCCTTTTCCATGGTTATTCTATTGGAAAAGAACGAGTTTTGGACAACTACCTTTCATTCTTGCCAAACTCTTTGCAGACCCCCGTGCAAGCTTTAGAACAAGATTTTGGATGTTTTCTTTCCTGGCAGAGTTTCTCCTTGCAAGATATGGTGGAAAAGCTTTTTGCTGAGTGTAGAGCGGCAAGACACGCAGAAGACGCAGATACGCAGCTCTCCGAAGCTAAGTGCCGGTCCCGGGCTTCTTTCGGCACAAACCGCTCTCAGGAGCTCCCTGCGCTCGCCACAATGCTCTGTGTGCGAAGAAGCCGCTTCTTCGCCTCCGGGAGAATCGGCGAGCGGCAGCTTCCCAAAGGCGAAGATGCAAGCTGCAGCACACAGGCACAGTGTGGGCAGCCTTCAGACTTCGAGAAAACAGTACTTTACCACTCTCCTGCCTTTTCCATGGTTATTCTATTGGAAACAACGAGTTTTGGACAACTACCTTTCATTCTTGCCAAACTCTTTGCAGACCCCCGTGCAAGCTTTAGAACAAGATTTTGGATGTTTTCTTTCCTGGCAGAGTTTCTCCTTGCAAGATATGGTGGAAAAGCTTTTTGCTGAGTGTAGAGCGGCAAGACACGCAGAAGACGCAGATACGCAGCTCTCCGAAGCTAAGTGCCGGTCCCGGGCTTCTTTCGGCACAAACCGCTCTCAGGAGCTCCCTGCGCTCGCCACAATGCTCTGTGTGCGAAGAAGCCGCTTCTTCGCCTCCGGGAGAATCGGCGAGCGGCAGCTTCCCAAAGGCGAAGATGCAAGCTGCAGCACACAGGCACAGTGTGGGCAGCCTTCAGACTTAGAGAAAACAGTACTTTACCACTCTCCTGCCTTTTCCATGGTTATTCTATTGGAAAAGAACGAGTTTTGGACAACTACCTTTCATTCTTGCCAAACTCTTTGCAGACCCCCGTGCAAGCTTTAGAAGAAGATTTTGGATGTTTTCTTTCCTGGCAGAGTTTCTCCTTGCAAGATATGGTGGAAAAGCTTTTTGCTGAGTGTAGAGCGGCAAGACACGCAGAAGACGCAGATACGCAGCTCTCCGAAGCTAAGTGCCGGTCCCGGGCTTCTTTCGGCACAAACCGCTCTCAGGAGCTCCCTGCGCTCGCCACAATGCTCTGTGTGCGAAGAAGCCGCTTCTTCGCCTCCGGGAGAATCGGCGAGCGGCAGCTTCCCAAAGGCGAAGATGCAAGCTGCAGCACACAGGCACAGTGTGGGCAGCCTTCAGACTTAGAGAAAACAGTACTTTACCACTCTCCTGCCTTTTCCATGGTTATTCTATTGGAAAAGAACGAGTTTTGGACAACTACCTTTCATTCTTGCCAAACTCTTTGCAGACCCCCGTGCAAGCTTTAGAACAAGATTTTGGATGTTTTCTTTCCTGGCAGAGTTTCTCCTTGCAAGATATGGTGGAAAAGCTTTTTGCTGAGTGTAGAGCGGCAAGACACGCAGAAGACGCAGATACGCAGCTCTCCGAAGCTAAGTGCCGGTCCCGGGCTTCTTTCGGCACAAACCGCTCTCAGGAGCTCCCTGCGCTCGCCACAATGCTCTGTGTGCGAAGAAGCCGCTTCTTCGCCTCCGGGAGAATCGGCGAGCGGCAGCTTCCCAAAGGCGAAGATGCAAGCTGCAGCACGCAGGCACAGTGTGGGCAGCCTTCAGACTTAGAGAAAACAGTACTTTACCACTCTCCTGCCTTTTCCATGGTTATTCTATTGGAAAAGAACGAGTTTTGGACAACTACCTTTCATTCTTGCCAAACTCTTTGCAGACCTCCGTGCAAGCTTTAGAACAAGATTTTGGATGTTTTCTTTCCTGGCAGAGTTTCTCCTTGCAAGATATGGTGGAAAAGCTTTTTGCTGAGTGTAGAGCGGCAAGACACGCAGAAGACGCAGATACGCAGCTCTCCGAAGCTAAGTGCCGGTCCCGGGCTTCTTTCGGCACAAACCGCTCTCAGGAGCTCCCTGCGCTGGCCACAATGCTCTGTGTGCGAAGAAGCCGCTTCTTCGCCTCCGGGAGAATCGGCGAGCGGCAGCTTCCCAAAGGCGAAGATGCAAGCTGCACCACACAGGCACAGTGTGGGCAGCCTTCAGACTTCGAGAAAACAGTACTTTACCACTCTCCTGCCTTTTCCATGGTTATTCTATTGGAAAAGAACGAGTTTTGGACAACTACCTTTCATTCTTGCCAAACTCTTTGCAGACCCCCGTGCAAGCTTTAGAACAAGATTTTGGATGTTTTCTTTCCTGGCAGAGTTTCTCCTTGCAAGATATGGTGGAAAAGCTTTTTGCTGAGTGTAGAGCGGCAAGACACGCAGAAGACGCAGATACGCAGCTCTCCGAAGCTAAGTGCCGGTCCCGGGCTTCTTTCGGCACAAACCGCTCTCAGGAGCTCCCTGCGCTCGCCACAATGCTCTGTGTGCGAAGAAGCCGCTTCTTCGCCTCCTGGAGAATCGGCGAGCGGCAGCTTGCCAAAGGCGAAGATGCAAGCTGCAGCACACAGGCACAGTGTGGGCAGCCTTCAGACTTAGAGAAAACAGTACTTTACCACTCTCCTGCCTTTTCCATGGTTATTCTATTGGAAAAGAACGAGTTTTGGACAACTACCTTTCATTCTTGCCAAACTCTTTGCAGACCCCCGTGCAAGCTTTAGAAGAAGATTTTGGATGTTTTCTTTCCTGGCAGAGTTTCTCCTTGCAAGATATGGTGGAAAAGCTTTTTGCTGAGTGTAGAGCGGCAAGACACGCAGAAGACGCAGATACGCAGCTCTCCGAAGCTAAGTGCCGGTCCCGGGCTTCTTTCGGCACAAACCGCTCTCAGGAGCTCCCTGCGCTCGCCACAATGCTCTGTGTGCGAAGAAGCCGCTTCTTCGCCTCCGGGAGAATCGGCGAGCGGCAGCTTCCCAAAGGCGAAGATGCAAGCTGCAGCACACAGGCACAGTGTGGGCAGCCTTCAGACTTAGAGAAAACAGTACTTTACCACTCTCCTGCCTTTTCCATGGTTATTCTATTGGAAAAGAACGAGTTTTGGACAACTACCTTTCATTCTTGCCAAACTCTTTGCAGACCTCCGTGCAAGCTTTAGAACAAGATTTTGGATGTTTTCTTTCCTGGCAGAGTTTCTCCTTGCAAGATATGGTGGAAAAGCTTTTTGCTGAGTGTAGAGCGGCAAGACACGCAGAAGACGCAGATACGCAGCTCTCCGAAGCTAAGTGCCGGTCCCGGGCTTCTTTCGGCACAAACCGCTCTCAGGAGCTCCCTGCGCTCGCCACAATGCTCTGTGTGCGAAGAAGCCGCTTCTTCGCCTCCGGGAGAATCGGCGAGCGGCAGCTTCCCAAAGGCGAAGATGCAAGCTGCAGCACACAGGCACAGTGTGGGCAGCCTTCAGACTTAGCGAAAACAGTACTTTACCACTCTCCTGCCTTTTCCATGGTTATTCTATTGGAAAAGAACGAGTTTTGGACAACTACCTTTCATTCTTGCCAAACTCTTTGCAGACCTCCGTGCAAGCTTTAGAACAATATTTTGGATGTTTTCTTTCCTGGCAGAGTTTCTCCTTGCAAGATATGGTGGAAAAGCTTTTTGCTGAGTGTAGAGCGGCAAGACACGCAGAAGACGCAGATACGCAGCTCTCCGAAGCTAAGTGCCGGTCCCGGGCTTCTTTCGGCACAAACCGCTCTCAGGAGCTCCCTGCGCTCGCCACAATGCTCTATCTGCGAAGAAGCCGCTTCTTCGCCTCCGGGAGATTTGGCGAGCGGCAGATTCCCAAAGGCGAAGATGCAAGCTGCAGCACACAGGCACAGTGTGGGCAGCCTTCAGACTTAGAGAAAACAGTACTTTACCACTCTCCTGCCTTTTCCATGGTTATTCTATTGGAAAAGAACGAGTTTTGGACAACTACCTTTCATTCTTGCCAAACTCTTTGCAGACCCCCGTGCAAGCTTTAGAACAAGATTTTGGATGTTTTCTTTCCTGGCAGAGTTTCTCCTTGCAAGATATGGTGGAAAAGCTTTTTGCTGAGTGTAGAGCGGCAAGACACGCAGAAGACGCAGATACGCAGCTCTCCGAAGCTAAGTGCCGGTCCCGGGCTTCTTTCGGCACAAACCGCTCTCAGGAGCTCCCTGCGCTCGCCACAATGCTCTGTGTGCGAAGAAGCCGCTTCTTCGCCTCCGGGAGAATCGGCGAGCGGCAGCTTCCCAAAGGTGAAGATGCAAGCTGCAGCACACAGGCACAGTGTGGGCAGCCTTCAGACTTAGAGAAAACAGTACTTTACCACTCTCCTGCCTTTTCCATGGTTATTCTATTGGAAAAGAACGAGTTTTGGACAACTACCTTTCATTCTTGCCAAACTCTTTGCAGACCCCCGTGCAAGCTTTAGAAGAAGATTTTGGATGTTTTCTTTCCTGGCAGAGTTTCTCCTTGCAAGATATGGTGGAAAAGCTTTTTGCTGAGTGTAGAGCGGCAAGACACGCAGAAGACGCAGATACGCAGCTCTCCGAAGCTAAGTGCCGGTCCCGGGCTTCTTTCGGCACAAACCGCTCTCAGGAGCTCCCTGCGCTCGCCACAATGCTCTGTGTGCGAAGAAGCCGCTTCTTCGCCTCCGGGAGAATCGGCGAGCGGCAGCTTCCCAAAGGCGAAGATGCAAGCTGCAGCACGCAGGCACAGTGTGGGCAGCCTTCAGACTTAGAGAAAACAGTACTTTACCACTCTCCTGCCTTTTCCATGGTTATTCTATTGGAAAAGAACGAGTTTTGGACAACTACCTTTCATTCTTGCCAAACTCTTTGCAGACCTCCGTGCAAGCTTTAGAACAAGATTTTGGATGTTTTCTTTCCTGGCAGAGTTTCTCCTTGCAAGATATGGTGGAAAAGCTTTTTGCTGAGTGTAGAGCGGCAAGACACGCAGAAGACGCAGATACGCAGCTCTCCGAAGCTAAGTGCCGGTCCCGGGCTTCTTTCGGCACAAACCGCTCTCAGGAGCTCCCTGCGCTGGCCACAATGCTCTGTGTGCGAAGAAGCCGCTTCTTCGCCTCCGGGAGAATCGGCGAGCGGCAGCTTGCCAAAGGCGAAGATGCAAGCTGCAGCACGCAGGCACAGTGTGGGCAGCCTTCAGACTTAGAGAAAACAGTACTTAACCACTCTCCTGCCTTTTCCATGGTTATTCTATTGGAAAAGAACGAGTTTTGGACAACTACCTTTCATTCTTGCCAAACTCTTTGCAGACCCCCGTGCAAGCTTTAGAACAAGATTTTGGATGTTTTCTTTCCTGGCAGAGTTTCTCCTTGCAAGATATGCTGGAAAAGCTTTTTGCTGAGTGTAGAGCGGCAAGACACGCAGAAGACGCAGATACGCAGCTCTCCGAAGCTAAGTGCCGGTCCCGAGCTTCTTTCGGCACAAACCGCTCTCAGGAGCTCCCTGCGCTCGCCACAATGCTCTGTGTGCGAAGAAGCCGCTTCTTCGCCTCCGGGAGAATCGGCGAGCGGCAGCTTGCCAAAGGCGAAGATGCAAGCTGCAGCACACAGGCACAGTGTGGGCAGCCTTCAGACTTAGAGAAAACAGTACTTTACCACTCTCCTGCCTTTTCCATGGTTATTCTATTGGAAAAGAACGAGTTTTGGACAACTACCTTTCATTCTTGCCAAACGCTTTGCAGACCCCCTTGCAAGCTTTAGAACAAGATTTTGGATGTTTTCTTTCCTGGCAGAGTTTCTCCTTGCAAGATATGGTGGAAAAGCTTTTTGCTGAGTGTAGAGCGGCAAGACACGCAGAAGACGCAGATACGCAGCTCTCCGAAGCTAAGTGCCGGTCCCGGGCTTCTTTCGGCACAAACCGCTCTCAGGAGCTCCCTGCGCTCGCCACAATGCTCTGTGTGCGAAGAAGCCGCTTCTTCGCCTCCGGGAGAATCGGCGAGCGGCAGCTTCCCAAAGGCGAAGATGCAAGCTGCAGCACGCAGGCACAGTGTGGGCAGCCTTCAGACTTAGAGAAAACAGTACTTTACCACTCTCCTGCCTTTTCCATGGTTATTCTATTGGAAAAGAACGAGTTTTGGACAACTACCTTTCATTCTTGCCAAACTCTTTGCAGACCCCCGTGCAAGCTTTAGAACAAGATTTTGGATGTTTTCTTTCCTGGCAGAGTTTCTCCTTGCAAGATATGGTGGAAAAGCTTTTTGCTGAGTGTAGAGCGGCAAGACACGCAGAAGACGCAGATACGCAGCTCTCCGAAGCTAAGTGCCGGTCCCGGGCTTCTTTCGGCACAAACCGCTCTCAGGAGCTCCCTGCGCTCGCCACAATGCTCTGTGTGCGAAGAAGCCGCTTCTTCGCCTCCGGGAGAATCGGCGAGCGGCAGCTTCCCAAAGGCGAAGATGCAAGCTGCAGCACACAGGCACAGTGTGGGCAGCCTTCAGACTTAGAGAAAACAGTACTTTACCACTCTCCTGCCTTTTCCATGGTTATTCTATTGGAAAAGAACGAGTTTTGGACAACTACCTTTCATTCTTGCCAAACTCTTTGCAGACCCCCGTGCAAGCTTTAGAAGAAGATTTTGGATGTTTTCTTTCCTGGCAGAGTTTCTCCTTGCAAGATATGGTGGAAAAGCTTTTTGCTGAGTGTAGAGCGGCAAGACACGCAGAAGACGCAGATACGCAGCTCTCCGAAGCTAAGTGCCGGTCCCGGGCTTCTTTCGGCACAAACCGCTCTCAGGAGCTCCCTGCGCTCGCCACAATGCTCTGTGTGCGAAGAAGCCGCTTCTTCGCCTCCGGGAGAATCGGCGAGCGGCAGCTTCCCAAAGGCGAAGATGCAAGCTGCAGCACACAGGCACAGTGTGGGCAGCCTTCAGACTTAGAGAAAACAGTACTTTACCACTCTCCTGCCTTTTCCATGGTTATTCTATTGGAAAAGAACGAGTTTTGGACAACTACCTTTCATTCTTGCCAAACTCTTTGCAGACCCCCGTGCAAGCTTTAGAACAAGATTTTGGATGTTTTCTTTCCTGGCAGAGTTTCTCCTTGCAAGATATGGTGGAAAAGCTTTTTGCTGAGTGTAGAGCGGCAAGACACGCAGAAGACGCAGATACGCAGCTCTCCGAAGCTAAGTGCCGGTCCCGGGCTTCTTTCGGCACAAACCGCTCTCAGGAGCTCCCTGCGCTGGCCACAATGCTCTGTGTGCGAAGAAGCCGCTTCTTCGCCTCCGGGAGAATCGGCGAGCGGCAGCTTCCCAAAGGCGAAGATGCAAGCTGCAGCACACAGGCACAGTGTGGGCAGCCTTCAGACTTAGAGAAAACAGTACTTTACCACTCTCCTGCCTTTTCCATGGTTATTCTATTGGAAAAGAACGAGTTTTGGACAACTACCTTTCATTCTTGCCAAACGCTTTGCAGACCTCCGTGCAAGCTTTAGAACAAGATTTTGGATGTTTTCTTTCCTGGCAGAGTTTCTCCTTGCAAGATATGGTAGAAAAGCTTTTTGCTGAGTGTAGAGCGGCAAGACACGCAGAAGACGCAGATACGCAGCTCTCCGAAGCTAAGTGCCGGTCCCGGGCTTCTTTCGGCACAAACCGCTCTCAGGAGCTCCCTGCGCTCGCCACAATGCTCTGTGTGCGAAGAAGCCGCTTCTTCGCCTCCGGGAGAATCGGCGAGCGGCAGCTTCCCAAAGGCGAAGATGCAAGCTGCAGCACGCAGGCACAGTGTGGGCAGCCTTCAGACTTAGAGAAAACAGTACTTGACCACTCTCCTGCCTTTTCCATGGTTATTCTATTGGAAAAGAACGAGTTTTGGACAACTACCTTTCATTCTTGCCAAACTCTTTGCAGACCTCCGTGCAAGCTTTAGAACAAGATTTTGGATGTTTTCTTTCCTGGCAGAGTTTCTCCTTGCAAGATATGGTGGAAAAGCTTTTTGCTGAGTGTAGAGCGGCAAGACACGCAGAAGACGCAGATACGCAGCTCTCCGAAGCTAAGTGCCGGTCCCGGGCTTCTTTCGGCACAAACCGCTCTCAGGAGCTCCCTGCGCTCGCCACAATGCTCTGTGTGCGAAGAAGCCGCTTCTTCGCCTCCGGGAGAATCGGCGAGCGGCAGCTTCCCAAAGGCGAAGATGCAAGCTGCAGCACACAGGCACAGTGTGGGCAGCCTTCAGACTTAGAGAAAACAGTACTTTACCACTCTCCTGCCTTTTCCATGGTTATTCTATTGGAAAAGAACGAGTTTTGGACAACTACCTTTCATTCTTGCCAAACTCTTTGCAGACCTCCGTGCAAGCTTTAGAACAAGATTTTGGATGTTTTCTTTCCTGGCAGAGTTTCTCCTTGCAAGATATGGTGGAAAAGCTTTTTGCTGAGTGTAGAGCGGCAAGACACGCAGAAGACGCAGATACGCAGCTCTCCGAAGCTAAGTGCCGGTCCCGGGCTTCTTTCGGCACAAACCGCTCTCAGGAGCTCCCTGCGCTCGCCACAATGCTCTGTGTGCGAAGAAGCCGCTTCTTCGCCTCCGGGAGAATCGGCGAGCGGCAGCTTCCCAAAGGCGAAGATGCAAGCTGCAGCACACAGGCACAGTGTGGGCAGCCTTCAGACTTAGAGAAAACAGTACTTTACCACTCTCCTGCCTTTTCCATGGTTATTCTATTGGAAAAGAACGAGTTTTGGACAACTACCTTTCATTCTTGCCAAACTCTTTGCAGACCCCCGTGCAAGCTTTAGAAGAAGATTTTGGATGTTTTCTTTCCTGGCAGAGTTTCTCCTTGCAAGATATGGTGGAAAAGCTTTTTGCTGAGTGTAGAGCGGCAAGACACGCAGAAGACGCAGATACGCAGCTCTCCGAAGCTAAGTGCCGGTCCCGGGCTTCTTTCGGCACAAACCGCTCTCAGGAGCTCCCTGCGCTCGCCACAATGCTCTGTGTGCGAAGAAGCCGCTTCTTCGCCTCCGGGAGAATCGGCGAGCGGCAGCTTCCCAAAGGCGAAGATGCAAGCTGCAGCACACAGGCACAGTGTGGGCAGCCTTCAGACTTAGAGAAAACAGTACTTTACCACTCTCCTGCCTTTTCCATGGTTATTCTATTGGAAAAGAACGAGTTTTGGACAACTACCTTTCATTCTTGCCAAACTCTTTGCAGACCCCCGTGCAAGCTTTAGAACAAGATTTTGGATGTTTTCTTTCCTGGCAGAGTTTCTCCTTGCAAGATATGGTGGAAAAGCTTTTTGCTGAGTGTAGAGCGGCAAGACACGCAGAAGACGCAGATACGCAGCTCTCCGAAGCTAAGTGCCGGTCCCGGGCTTCTTTCGGCACAAACCACTCTCAGGAGCTCCCTGCGCTCGCCACAATGCTCTGTGTGCGAAGAAGCCGCTTCTTCGCCTCCGGGAGAATCGGCGAGCGGCAGCTTCCCAAAGGCGAAGATGCAAGCTGCAGCACGCAGGCACAGTGTGGGCAGCCTTCAGACTTAGAGAAAACAGTACTTTACCACTCTCCTGCCTTTTTCATGGTTATTCTATTGGAAAAGAACGAGTTTTGGACAACTACCTTTCATTCTTGCCAAACTCTTTGCAGACCCCCGTGCAAGCTTTAGAAGAAGATTTTGGATGTTTTCTTTCCTGGCAGAGTTTCTCCTTGCAAGATATGGTGGAAAAGCTTTTGGCTGAGTGTAGAGCGGCAAGACACGCAGAAGACGCAGATACGCAGCTCTCCGAAGCTAAGTGCCGGTCCCGGGCTTCTTTCGGCACAAACCGCTCTCAGGAGCTCCCTGCGCTCGCCACAATGCTCTGTGTGCGAAGAAGCAGCTTCTTCGCCTCCTGGAGAATCGGCGAGCGGCAGCTTCCCAAAGGCGAAGATGCAAGCTGCAGCACACAGGCACAGTGTGGGCAGCCTTCAGACTTAGAGAAAACAGTACTTTACCACTCTCCTGCCTTTTCCATGGTTATTCTATTGGAAAAGAACGAGTTTTGGACAACTACCTTTCATTCTTGCCAAACGCTTTGCAGACCTCCGTGCAAGCTTTAGAACAAGATTTTGGATGTTTTCTTTCCTGGCAGAGTTTCTCCTTGCAAGATATGGTAGAAAAGCTTTTTGCTGAGTGTAGAGCGGCAAGACACGCAGAAGACGCAGATACGCAGCTCTCCGAAGCTAAGTGCCGGTCCCGGGCTTCTTTCGGCACAAACCGCTCTCAGGAGCTCCCTGCGCTCGCCACAATGCTCTGTGTGCGAAGAAGCCGCTTCTTCGCCTCCGGGAGAATCGGCGAGCGGCAGCTTCCCAAAGGCGAAGATGCAAGCTGCAGCACGCAGGCACAGTGTGGGCAGCCTTCAGACTTAGAGAAAACAGTACTTGACCACTCTCCTGCCTTTTCCATGGTTATTCTATTGGAAAAGAACGAGTTTTGGACAACTACCTTTCATTCTTGCCAAACTCTTTGCAGACCCCCGTGCAAGCTTTAGAAGAAGATTTTGGATGTTTTCTTTCCTGGCAGAGTTTCTCCTTGCAAGATATGGTGGAAAAGCTTTTTGCTGAGTGTAGAGCGGCAAGACACGCAGAAGACGCAGATACGCAGCTCTCCGAAGCTAAGTGCCGGTCCCGGGCTTCTTTCGGCACAAACCGCTCTCAGGAGCTCCCTGCGCTCGCCACAATGCTCTGTGTGCGAAGAAGCCGCTTCTTCGCCTCCGGGAGAATCGGCGAGCGGCAGCTTCCCAAAGGCGAAGATGCAAGCTGCAGCACGCAGGCACAGTGTGGGCAGCCTTCAGACTTAGAGAAAACAGTACTTTACCACTCTCCTGCCTTTTCCATGGTTATTCTATTGGAAAAGAACGAGTTTTGGACAACTACCTTTCATTCTTGCCAAACTCTTTGCAGACCTCCGTGCAAGCTTTAGAACAAGATTTTGGATGTTTTCTTTCCTGGCAGAGTTTCTCCTTGCAAGATATGGTGGAAAAGCTTTTTGCTGAGTGTAGAGCGGCAAGACACGCAGAAGACGCAGATACGCAGCTCTCCGAAGCTAAGTGCCGGTCCCGGGCTTCTTTCGGCACAAACCGCTCTCAGGAGCTCCCTGCGCTCGCCACAATGCTCTGTGTGCGAAGAAGCCGCTTCTTCGCCTCCGGGAGAATCGGCGAGCGGCAGCTTCCCAAAGGCGAAGATGCAAGCTGCAGCACACAGGCACAGTGTGGGCAGCCTTCAGACTTCGAGAAAACAGTACTTTACCACTCTCCTGCCTTTTCCATGGTTATTCTATTGGAAAAGAACGAGTTTTGGACAACTACCTTTCATTCTTGCCAAACTCTTTGCAGACCCCCGTGCAAGCTTTAGAACAAGATTTTGGATGTTTTCTTTCCTGGCAGAGTTTCTCCTTGCAAGATATGGTGGAAAAGCTTTTTGCTGAGTGTAGAGCGGCAAGACACGCAGAAGACGCAGATACGCAGCTCTCCGAAGCTAAGTGCCGGTCCCGGGCTTCTTTCGGCACAAACCGCTCTCAGGAGCTCCCTGCGCTCGCCACAATGCTCTGTGTGCGAAGAAGCCGCTTCTTCGCCTCCGGGAGAATCGGCGAGCGGCAGCTTCCCAAAGGCGAAGATGCAAGCTGCAGCACGCAGGCACAGTGTGGGCAGCCTTCAGACTTAGAGAAAACAGTACTTTACCACTCTCCTGCCTTTTCCATGGTTATTCTATTGGAAAAGAACGAGTTTTGGACAACTACCTTTCATTCTTGCCAAACTCTTTGCAGACCCCCGTGCAAGCTTTAGAAGAAGATTTTGGATGTTTTCTTTCCTGGCAGAGTTTCTCCTTGCAAGATATGGTGGAAAAGCTTTTTGCTGAGTGTAGAGCGGCAAGACACGCAGAAGACGCAGATACGCAGCTCTCCGAAGCTAAGTGCCGGTCCCGGGCTTCTTTCGGCACAAACCGCTCTCAGGAGCTCCCTGCGCTCGCCACAATGCTCTGTGTGCGAAGAAGCCGCTTCTTCGCCTCCGGGAGAATCGGCGAGCGGCAGCTTCCCAAAGGCGAAGATGCAAGCTGCAGCACGCAGGCACAGTGTGGGCAGCCTTCAGACTTAGAGAAAACAGTACTTTACCACTCTCCTGCCTTTTCCATGGTTATTCTATTGGAAAAGAACGAGTTTTGGACAACTACCTTTCATTCTTGCCAAACTCTTTGCAGACCCCCGTGCAAGCTTTAGAACAAGATTTTGGATGTTTTCTTTCCTGGCAGAGTTTCTCCTTGCAAGATATGGTGGAAAAGCTTTTTGCTGAGTGTAGAGCGGCAAGACACGCAGAAGACGCAGATACGCAGCTCTCCGAAGCTAAGTGCCGGTCCCGAGCTTCTTTCGGCACAAACCGCTCTCAGGAGCTCCCTGCGCTCGCCACAATGCTCTGTGTGCGAAGAAGCCGCTTCTTCGCCTCCGGGAGAATCGGCGAGCGGCAGCTTGCCAAAGGCGAAGATGCAAGCTGCAGCACACAGGCACAGTGTGGGCAGCCTTCAGACTTAGAGAAAACAGTACTTTACCACTCTCCTGCCTTTTCCATGGTTATTCTATTGGAAAAGAACGAGTTTTGGACAACTACCTTTCATTCTTGCCAAACTCTTTGCAGACCCCCGTGCAAGCTTTAGAAGAAGATTTTGGATGTTTTCTTTCCTGGCAGAGTTTCTCCTTGCAAGATATGGTGGAAAAGCTTTTTGCTGAGTGTAGAGCGGCAAGACACGCAGAAGACGCAGATACGCAGCTCTCCGAAGCTAAGTGCCGGTCCCGGGCTTCTTTCGGCACAAACCGCTCTCAGGAGCTCCCTGCGCTCGCCACAATGCTCTGTGTGCGAAGAAGCCGCTTCTTCGCCTCCGGGAGAATCGGCGAGCGGCAGCTTCCCAAAGGCGAAGATGCAAGCTGCAGCACGCAGGCACAGTGTGGGCAGCCTTCAGACTTAGAGAAAACAGTACTTTACCACTCTCCTGCCTTTTCCATGGTTATTCTATTGGAAAAGAACGAGTTTTGGACAACTACCTTTCATTCTTGCCAAACGCTTTGCAGACCCCCGTGCAAGCTTTAGAACAAGATTTTGGATGTTTTCTTTCCTGGCAGAGTTTCTCCTTGCAAGATATGGTGGAAAAGCTTTTTGCTGAGTGTAGAGCGGCAAGACACGCAGAAGACGCAGATACGCAGCTCTCCGAAGCTAAGTGCCGGTCCCGGGCTTCTTTCGGCACAAACCGCTCTCAGGAGCTCCCTGCGCTCGCCACAATGCTCTGTGTGCGAAGAAGCCGCTTCTTCGCCTCCGGGAGAATCGGCGAGCGGCAGCTTCCCAAAGGCGAAGATGCAAGCTGCAGCACACAGGCACAGTGTGGGCAGCCTTCAGACTTAGAGAAAACAGTACTTTACCACTCTCCTGCCTTTTCCATGGTTATTCTATTGGAAAAGAACGAGTTTTGGACAACTACCTTTCATTCTTGCCAAACTCTTTGCAGACCCCCGTGCAAGCTTTAGAAGAAGATTTTGGATGTTTTCTTTCCTGGCAGAGTTTCTCCTTGCAAGATATGGTGGAAAAGCTTTTTGCTGAGTGTAGAGCGGCAAGACACGCAGAAGACGCAGATACGCAGCTCTCCGAAGCTAAGTGCCGGTCCCGGGCTTCTTTCGGCACAAACCGCTCTCAGGAGCTCCCTGCGCTCGCCACAATGCTCTGTGTGCGAAGAAGCCGCTTCTTCGCCTCCGGGAGAATCGGCGAGCGGCAGCTTCCCAAAGGCGAAGATGCAAGCTGCAGCACACAGGCACAGTGTGGGCAGCCTTCAGACTTAGAGAAAACAGTACTTTACCACTCTCCTGCCTTTTCCATGGTTATTCTATTGGAAAAGAACGAGTTTTGGACAACTACCTTTCATTCTTGCCAAACGCTTTGCAGACCTCCGTGCAAGCTTTAGAACAAGATTTTGGATGTTTTCTTTCCTGGCAGAGTTTCTCCTTGCAAGATATGGTAGAAAAGCTTTTTGCTGAGTGTAGAGCGGCAAGACACGCAGAAGACGCAGATACGCAGCTCTCCGAAGCTAAGTGCCGGTCCCGGGCTTCTTTCGGCACAAACCGCTCTCAGGAGCTCCCTGCGCTCGCCACAATGCTCTGTGTGCGAAGAAGCCGCTTCTTCGCCTCCTGGAGAATCGGCGAGCGGCAGCTTCCCAAAGGCGAAGATGCAAGCTGCAGCACGCAGGCACAGTGTGGGCAGCCTTCAGACTTAGAGAAAACAGTACTTGACCACTCTCCTGCCTTTTCCATGGTTATTCTATTGGAAAAGAACGAGTTTTGGACAACTACCTTTCATTCTTGCCAAACTCTTTGCAGACCCCCGTGCAAGCTTTAGAAGAAGATTTTGGATGTTTTCTTTCCTGGCAGAGTTTCTCCTTGCAAGATATGGTGGAAAAGCTTTTTGCTGAGTGTAGAGCGGCAAGACACGCAGAAGACGCAGATACGCAGCTCTCCGAAGCTAAGTGCCGGTCCCGGGCTTCTTTCGGCACAAACCGCTCTCAGGAGCTCCCTGCGCTCGCCACAATGCTCTGTGTGCGAAGAAGCCGCTTCTTCGCCTCCGGGAGAATCGGCGAGCGGCAGCTTCCCAAAGGCGAAGATGCAAGCTGCAGCACACAGGCACAGTGTGGGCAGCCTTCAGACTTAGAGAAAACAGTACTTTACCACTCTCCTGCCTTTTCCATGGTTATTCTATTGGAAAAGAACGAGTTTTGGACAACTACCTTTCATTCTTGCCAAACTCTTTGCAGACCTCCGTGCAAGCTTTAGAACAAGATTTTGGATGTTTTCTTTCCTGGCAGAGTTTCTCCTTGCAAGATATGGTGGAAAAGCTTTTTGCTGAGTGTAGAGCGGCAAGACACGCAGAAGACGCAGATACGCAGCTCTCCGAAGCTAAGTGCCGGTCCCGGGCTTCTTTCGGCACAAACCGCTCTCAGGAGCTCCCTGCGCTCGCCACAATGCTCTGTGTGCGAAGAAGCCGCTTCTTCGCCTCCGGGAGAATCGGCGAGCGGCAGCTTCCCAAAGGCGAAGATGCAAGCTGCAGCACACAGGCACAGTGTGGGCAGCCTTCAGACTTAGAGAAAACAGTACTTTACCACTCTCCTGCCTTTTCCATGGTTATTCTATTGGAAAAGAACGAGTTTTGGACAACTACCTTTCATTCTTGCCAAACTCTTTGCAGACCCCCGTGCAAGCTTTAGAAGAAGATTTTGGATGTTTTCTTTCCTGGCAGAGTTTCTCCTTGCAAGATATGGTGGAAAAGCTTTTTGCTGAGTGTAGAGCGGCAAGACACGCAGAAGACGCAGATACGCAGCTCTCCGAAGCTAAGTGCCGGTCCCGGGCTTCTTTCGGCACAAACCGCTCTCAGGAGCTCCCTGCGCTCGCCACAATGCTCTGTGTGCGAAGAAGCCGCTTCTTCGCCTCCGGGAGAATCGGCGAGCGGCAGCTTCCCAAAGGCGAAGATGCAAGCTGCAGCACACAGGCACAGTGTGGGCAGCCTTCAGACTTCGAGAAAACAGTACTTTACCACTCTCCTGCCTTTTCCATGGTTATTCTATTGGAAAAGAACGAGTTTTGGACAACTACCTTTCATTCTTGCCAAACTCTTTGCAGACCCCCGTGCAAGCTTTAGAACAAGATTTTGGATGTTTTCTTTCCTGGCAGAGTTTCTCCTTGCAAGATATGGTGGAAAAGCTTTTTGCTGAGTGTAGAGCGGCAAGACACGCAGAAGACGCAGATACGCAGCTCTCCGAAGCTAAGTGCCGGTCCCGGGCTTCTTTCGGCACAAACCGCTCTCAGGAGCTCCCTGCGCTCGCCACAATGCTCTGTGTGCGAAGAAGCCGCTTCTTCGCCTCCGGGAGAATCGGCGAGCGGCAGCTTCCCAAAGGCGAAGATGCAAGCTGCAGCACGCAGGCACAGTGTGGGCAGCCTTCAGACTTAGAGAAAACAGTACTTTACCACTCTCCTGCCTTTTCCATGGTTATTCTATTGGAAAAGAACGAGTTTTGGACAACTACCTTTCATTCTTGCCAAACTCTTTGCAGACCCCCGTGCAAGCTTTAGAACAAGATTTTGGATGTTTTCTTTCCTGGCAGAGTTTCTCCTTGCAAGATATGGTGGAAAAGCTTTTTGCTGAGTGTAGAGCGGCAAGACACGCAGAAGACGCAGATACGCAGCTCTCCGAAGCTAAGTGCCGGTCCCGGGCTTCTTTCGGCACAAACCGCTCTCAGGAGCTCCCTGCGCTCGCCACAATGCTCTGTGTGCGAAGAAGCCGCTTCTTCGCCTCCGGGAGAATCGGCGAGCGGCAGCTTCCCAAAGGCGAAGATGCAAGCTGCAGCACACAGGCACAGTGTGGGCAGCCTTCAGACTTAGAGAAAACAGTACTTTACCACTCTCCTGCCTTTTCCATGGTTATTCTATTGGAAAAGAACGAGTTTTGGACAACTACCTTTCATTCTTGCCAAACTCTTTGCAGACCCCCGTGCAAGCTTTAGAAGAAGATTTTGGATGTTTTCTTTCCTGGCAGAGTTTCTCCTTGCAAGATATGGTGGAAAAGCTTTTTGCTGAGTGTAGAGCGGCAAGACACGCAGAAGACGCAGATACGCAGCTCTCCGAAGCTAAGTGCCGGTCCCGGGCTTCTTTCGGCACAAACCGCTCTCAGGAGCTCCCTGCGCTCGCCACAATGCTCTGTGTGCGAAGAAGCCGCTTCTTCGCCTCCGGGAGAATCGGCGAGCGGCAGCTTCCCAAAGGCGAAGATGCAAGCTGCAGCACACAGGCACAGTGTGGGCAGCCTTCAGACTTAGAGAAAACAGTACTTTACCACTCTCCTGCCTTTTCCATGGTTATTCTATTGGAAAAGAACGAGTTTTGGACAACTACCTTTCATTCTTGCCAAACTCTTTGCAGACCCCCGTGCAAGCTTTAGAACAAGATTTTGGATGTTTTCTTTCCTGGCAGAGTTTCTCCTTGCAAGATATGGTGGAAAAGCTTTTTGCTGAGTGTAGAGCGGCAAGACACGCAGAAGACGCAGATACGCAGCTCTCCGAAGCTAAGTGCCGGTCCCGGGCTTCTTTCGGCACAAACCGCTCTCAGGAGCTCCCTGCGCTCGCCACAATGCTCTGTGTGCGAAGAAGCCGCTTCTTCGCCTCCGGGAGAATCGGCGAGCGGCAGCTTCCCAAAGGCGAAGATGCAAGCTGCAGCACGCAGGCACAGTGTGGGCAGCCTTCAGACTTAGAGAAAACAGTACTTTACCACTCTCCTGCCTTTTTCATGGTTATTCTATTGGAAAAGAACGAGTTTTGGACAACTACCTTTCATTCTTGCCAAACTCTTTGCAGACCCCCGTGCAAGCTTTAGAAGAAGATTTTGGATGTTTTCTTTCCTGGCAGAGTTTCTCCTTGCAAGATATGGTGGAAAAGCTTTTGGCTGAGTGTAGAGCGGCAAGACACGCAGAAGACGCAGATACGCAGCTCTCCGAAGCTAAGTGCCGGTCCCGGGCTTCTTTCGGCACAAACCGCTCTCAGGAGCTCCCTGCGCTCGCCACAATGCTCTGTGTGCGAAGAAGCAGCTTCTTCGCCTCCTGGAGAATCGGCGAGCGGCAGCTTCCCAAAGGCGAAGATGCAAGCTGCAGCACACAGGCACAGTGTGGGCAGCCTTCAGACTTAGAGAAAACAGTACTTTACCACTCTCCTGCCTTTTCCATGGTTATTCTATTGGAAAAGAACGAGTTTTGGACAACTACCTTTCATTCTTGCCAAACGCTTTGCAGACCTCCGTGCAAGCTTTAGAACAAGATTTTGGATGTTTTCTTTCCTGGCAGAGTTTCTCCTTGCAAGATATGGTAGAAAAGCTTTTTGCTGAGTGTAGAGCGGCAAGACACGCAGAAGACGCAGATACGCAGCTCTCCGAAGCTAAGTGCCGGTCCCGGGCTTCTTTCGGCACAAACCGCTCTCAGGAGCTCCCTGCGCTCGCCACAATGCTCTGTGTGCGAAGAAGCCGCTTCTTCGCCTCCGGGAGAATCGGCGAGCGGCAGCTTCCCAAAGGCGAAGATGCAAGCTGCAGCACGCAGGCACAGTGTGGGCAGCCTTCAGACTTAGAGAAAACAGTACTTGACCACTCTCCTGCCTTTTCCATGGTTATTCTATTGGAAAAGAACGAGTTTTGGACAACTACCTTTCATTCTTGCCAAACTCTTTGCAGACCCCCGTGCAAGCTTTAGAAGAAGATTTTGGATGTTTTCTTTCCTGGCAGAGTTTCTCCTTGCAAGATATGGTGGAAAAGCTTTTTGCTGAGTGTAGAGCGGCAAGACACGCAGAAGACGCAGATACGCAGCTCTCCGAAGCTAAGTGCCGGTCCCGGGCTTCTTTCGGCACAAACCGCTCTCAGGAGCTCCCTGCGCTCGCCACAATGCTCTGTGTGCGAAGAAGCCGCTTCTTCGCCTCCGGGAGAATCGGCGAGCGGCAGCTTCCCAAAGGCGAAGATGCAAGCTGCAGCACACAGGCACAGTGTGGGCAGCCTTCAGACAGTACTTTACCACTCTCCTGCCTTTTCCATGGTTATTCTATTGGAAAAGAACGAGTTTTGGACAACTACCTTTCATTCTTGCCAAACTCTTTGCAGACCTCCGTGCAAGCTTTAGAACAAGATTTTGGATGTTTTCTTTCCTGGCAGAGTTTCTCCTTGCAAGATATGGTGGAAAAGCTTTTTGCTGAGTGTAGAGCGGCAAGACACGCAGAAGACGCAGATACGCAGCTCTCCGAAGCTAAGTGCCGGTCCCGGGCTTCTTTCGGCACAAACCGCTCTCAGGAGCTCCCTGCGCTCGCCACAATGCTCTGTGTGCGAAGAAGCCGCTTCTTCGCCTCCGGGAGAATCGGCGAGCGGCAGCTTCCCAAAGGCGAAGATGCAAGCTGCAGCACACAGGCACAGTGTGGGCAGCCTTCAGACTTCGAGAAAACAGTACTTTACCACTCTCCTGCCTTTTCCATGGTTATTCTATTGGAAAAGAACGAGTTTTGGACAACTACCTTTCATTCTTGCCAAACTCTTTGCAGACCCCCGTGCAAGCTTTAGAACAAGATTTTGGATGTTTTCTTTCCTGGCAGAGTTTCTCCTTGCAAGATATGGTGGAAAAGCTTTTTGCTGAGTGTAGAGCGGCAAGACACGCAGAAGACGCAGATACGCAGCTCTCCGAAGCTAAGTGCCGGTCCCGGGCTTCTTTCGGCACAAACCGCTCTCAGGAGCTCCCTGCGCTCGCCACAATGCTCTGTGTGCGAAGAAGCCGCTTCTTCGCCTCCGGGAGAATCGGCGAGCGGCAGCTTCCCAAAGGCGAAGATGCAAGCTGCAGCACGCAGGCACAGTGTGGGCAGCCTTCAGACTTAGAGAAAACAGTACTTTACCACTCTCCTGCCTTTTCCATGGTTATTCTATTGGAAAAGAACGAGTTTTGGACAACTACCTTTCATTCTTGCCAAACTCTTTGCAGACCCCCGTGCAAGCTTTAGAAGAAGATTTTGGATGTTTTCTTTCCTGGCAGAGTTTCTCCTTGCAAGATATGGTGGAAAAGCTTTTTGCTGAGTGTAGAGCGGCAAGACACGCAGAAGACGCAGATACGCAGCTCTCCGAAGCTAAGTGCCGGTCCCGGGCTTCTTTCGGCACAAACCGCTCTCAGGAGCTCCCTGCGCTCGCCACAATGCTCTGTGTGCGAAGAAGCCGCTTCTTCGCCTCCGGGAGAATCGGCGAGCGGCAGCTTCCCAAAGGCGAAGATGCAAGCTGCAGCACACAGGCACAGTGTGGGCAGCCTTCAGACTTAGAGAAAACAGTACTTTACCACTCTCCTGCCTTTTCCATGGTTATTCTATTGGAAAAGAACGAGTTTTGGACAACTACCTTTCATTCTTGCCAAACGCTTTGCAGACCTCCGTGCAAGCTTTAGAACAAGATTTTGGATGTTTTCTTTCCTGGCAGAGTTTCTCCTTGCAAGATATGGTAGAAAAGCTTTTTGCTGAGTGTAGAGCGGCAAGACACGCAGAAGACGCAGATACGCAGCTCTCCGAAGCTAAGTGCCGGTCCCGGGCTTCTTTCGGCACAAACCGCTCTCAGGAGCTCCCTGCGCTCGCCACAATGCTCTGTGTGCGAAGAAGCCGCTTCTTCGCCTCCTGGAGAATCGGCGAGCGGCAGCTTCCCAAAGGCGAAGATGCAAGCTGCAGCACGCAGGCACAGTGTGGGCAGCCTTCAGACTTAGAGAAAACAGTACTTGACCACTCTCCTGCCTTTTCCATGGTTATTCTATTGGAAAAGAACGAGTTTTGGACAACTACCTTTCATTCTTGCCAAACTCTTTGCAGACCCCCGTGCAAGCTTTAGAAGAAGATTTTGGATGTTTTCTTTCCTGGCAGAGTTTCTCCTTGCAAGATATGGTGGAAAAGCTTTTTGCTGAGTGTAGAGCGGCAAGACACGCAGAAGACGCAGATACGCAGCTCTCCGAAGCTAAGTGCCGGTCCCGGGCTTCTTTCGGCACAAACCGCTCTCAGGAGCTCCCTGCGCTCGCCACAATGCTCTGTGTGCGAAGAAGCCGCTTCTTCGCCTCCGGGAGAATCGGCGAGCGGCAGCTTCCCAAAGGCGAAGATGCAAGCTGCAGCACACAGGCACAGTGTGGGCAGCCTTCAGACTTAGAGAAAACAGTACTTTACCACTCTCCTGCCTTTTCCATGGTTATTCTATTGGAAAAGAACGAGTTTTGGACAACTACCTTTCATTCTTGCCAAACTCTTTGCAGACCTCCGTGCAAGCTTTAGAACAAGATTTTGGATGTTTTCTTTCCTGGCAGAGTTTCTCCTTGCAAGATATGGTGGAAAAGCTTTTTGCTGAGTGTAGAGCGGCAAGACACGCAGAAGACGCAGATACGCAGCTCTCCGAAGCTAAGTGCCGGTCCCGGGCTTCTTTCGGCACAAACCGCTCTCAGGAGCTCCCTGCGCTCGCCACAATGCTCTGTGTGCGAAGAAGCCGCTTCTTCGCCTCCGGGAGAATCGGCGAGCGGCAGCTTCCCAAAGGCGAAGATGCAAGCTGCAGCACACAGGCACAGTGTGGGCAGCCTTCAGACTTCGAGAAAACAGTACTTTACCACTCTCCTGCCTTTTCCATGGTTATTCTATTGGAAAAGAACGAGTTTTGGACAACTACCTTTCATTCTTGCCAAACTCTTTGCAGACCCCCGTGCAAGCTTTAGAACAAGATTTTGGATGTTTTCTTTCCTGGCAGAGTTTCTCCTTGCAAGATATGGTGGAAAAGCTTTTTGCTGAGTGTAGAGCGGCAAGACACGCAGAAGACGCAGATACGCAGCTCTCCGAAGCTAAGTGCCGGTCCCGGGCTTCTTTCGGCACAAACCGCTCTCAGGAGCTCCCTGCGCTCGCCACAATGCTCTGTGTGCGAAGAAGCCGCTTCTTCGCCTCCGGGAGAATCGGCGAGCGGCAGCTTCCCAAAGGCGAAGATGCAAGCTGCAGCACGCAGGCACAGTGTGGGCAGCCTTCAGACTTAGAGAAAACAGTACTTTACCACTCTCCTGCCTTTTCCATGGTTATTCTATTGGAAAAGAACGAGTTTTGGACAACTACCTTTCATTCTTGCCAAACTCTTTGCAGACCCCCGTGCAAGCTTTAGAAGAAGATTTTGGATGTTTTCTTTCCTGGCAGAGTTTCTCCTTGCAAGATATGGTGGAAAAGCTTTTTGCTGAGTGTAGAGCGGCAAGACACGCAGAAGACGCAGATACGCAGCTCTCCGAAGCTAAGTGCCGGTCCCGGGCTTCTTTCGGCACAAACCGCTCTCAGGAGCTCCCTGCGCTCGCCACAATGCTCTGTGTGCGAAGAAGCCGCTTCTTCGCCTCCGGGAGAATCGGCGAGCGGCAGCTTCCCAAAGGCGAAGATGCAAGCTGCAGCACGCAGGCACAGTGTGGGCAGCCTTCAGACTTAGAGAAAACAGTACTTTACCACTCTCCTGCCTTTTCCATGGTTATTCTATTGGAAAAGAACGAGTTTTGGACAACTACCTTTCATTCTTGCCAAACTCTTTGCAGACCCCCGTGCAAGCTTTAGAACAAGATTTTGGATGTTTTCTTTCCTGGCAGAGTTTCTCCTTGCAAGATATGGTGGAAAAGCTTTTTGCTGAGTGTAGAGCGGCAAGACACGCAGAAGACGCAGATACGCAGCTCTCCGAAGCTAAGTGCCGGTCCCGAGCTTCTTTCGGCACAAACCGCTCTCAGGAGCTCCCTGCGCTCGCCACAATGCTCTGTGTGCGAAGAAGCCGCTTCTTCGCCTCCGGGAGAATCGGCGAGCGGCAGCTTGCCAAAGGCGAAGATGCAAGCTGCAGCACACAGGCACAGTGTGGGCAGCCTTCAGACTTAGAGAAAACAGTACTTTACCACTCTCCTGCCTTTTCCATGGTTATTCTATTGGAAAAGAACGAGTTTTGGACAACTACCTTTCATTCTTGCCAAACTCTTTGCAGACCCCCGTGCAAGCTTTAGAAGAAGATTTTGGATGTTTTCTTTCCTGGCAGAGTTTCTCCTTGCAAGATATGGTGGAAAAGCTTTTTGCTGAGTGTAGAGCGGCAAGACACGCAGAAGACGCAGATACGCAGCTCTCCGAAGCTAAGTGCCGGTCCCGGGCTTCTTTCGGCACAAACCGCTCTCAGGAGCTCCCTGCGCTCGCCACAATGCTCTGTGTGCGAAGAAGCCGCTTCTTCGCCTCCGGGAGAATCGGCGAGCGGCAGCTTCCCAAAGGCGAAGATGCAAGCTGCAGCACGCAGGCACAGTGTGGGCAGCCTTCAGACTTAGAGAAAACAGTACTTTACCACTCTCCTGCCTTTTCCATGGTTATTCTATTGGAAAAGAACGAGTTTTGGACAACTACCTTTCATTCTTGCCAAACGCTTTGCAGACCCCCGTGCAAGCTTTAGAACAAGATTTTGGATGTTTTCTTTCCTGGCAGAGTTTCTCCTTGCAAGATATGGTGGAAAAGCTTTTTGCTGAGTGTAGAGCGGCAAGACACGCAGAAGACGCAGATACGCAGCTCTCCGAAGCTAAGTGCCGGTCCCGGGCTTCTTTCGGCACAAACCGCTCTCAGGAGCTCCCTGCGCTCGCCACAATGCTCTGTGTGCGAAGAAGCCGCTTCTTCGCCTCCGGGAGAATCGGCGAGCGGCAGCTTCCCAAAGGCGAAGATGCAAGCTGCAGCACACAGGCACAGTGTGGGCAGCCTTCAGACTTAGAGAAAACAGTACTTTACCACTCTCCTGCCTTTTCCATGGTTATTCTATTGGAAAAGAACGAGTTTTGGACAACTACCTTTCATTCTTGCCAAACTCTTTGCAGACCCCCGTGCAAGCTTTAGAAGAAGATTTTGGATGTTTTCTTTCCTGGCAGAGTTTCTCCTTGCAAGATATGGTGGAAAAGCTTTTTGCTGAGTGTAGAGCGGCAAGACACGCAGAAGACGCAGATACGCAGCTCTCCGAAGCTAAGTGCCGGTCCCGGGCTTCTTTCGGCACAAACCGCTCTCAGGAGCTCCCTGCGCTCGCCACAATGCTCTGTGTGCGAAGAAGCCGCTTCTTCGCCTCCGGGAGAATCGGCGAGCGGCAGCTTCCCAAAGGCGAAGATGCAAGCTGCAGCACACAGGCACAGTGTGGGCAGCCTTCAGACTTAGAGAAAACAGTACTTTACCACTCTCCTGCCTTTTCCATGGTTATTCTATTGGAAAAGAACGAGTTTTGGACAACTACCTTTCATTCTTGCCAAACGCTTTGCAGACCTCCGTGCAAGCTTTAGAACAAGATTTTGGATGTTTTCTTTCCTGGCAGAGTTTCTCCTTGCAAGATATGGTAGAAAAGCTTTTTGCTGAGTGTAGAGCGGCAAGACACGCAGAAGACGCAGATACGCAGCTCTCCGAAGCTAAGTGCCGGTCCCGGGCTTCTTTCGGCACAAACCGCTCTCAGGAGCTCCCTGCGCTCGCCACAATGCTCTGTGTGCGAAGAAGCCGCTTCTTCGCCTCCTGGAGAATCGGCGAGCGGCAGCTTCCCAAAGGCGAAGATGCAAGCTGCAGCACGCAGGCACAGTGTGGGCAGCCTTCAGACTTAGAGAAAACAGTACTTGACCACTCTCCTGCCTTTTCCATGGTTATTCTATTGGAAAAGAACGAGTTTTGGACAACTACCTTTCATTCTTGCCAAACTCTTTGCAGACCCCCGTGCAAGCTTTAGAAGAAGATTTTGGATGTTTTCTTTCCTGGCAGAGTTTCTCCTTGCAAGATATGGTGGAAAAGCTTTTTGCTGAGTGTAGAGCGGCAAGACACGCAGAAGACGCAGATACGCAGCTCTCCGAAGCTAAGTGCCGGTCCCGGGCTTCTTTCGGCACAAACCGCTCTCAGGAGCTCCCTGCGCTCGCCACAATGCTCTGTGTGCGAAGAAGCCGCTTCTTCGCCTCCGGGAGAATCGGCGAGCGGCAGCTTCCCAAAGGCGAAGATGCAAGCTGCAGCACACAGGCACAGTGTGGGCAGCCTTCAGACTTAGAGAAAACAGTACTTTACCACTCTCCTGCCTTTTCCATGGTTATTCTATTGGAAAAGAACGAGTTTTGGACAACTACCTTTCATTCTTGCCAAACTCTTTGCAGACCTCCGTGCAAGCTTTAGAACAAGATTTTGGATGTTTTCTTTCCTGGCAGAGTTTCTCCTTGCAAGATATGGTGGAAAAGCTTTTTGCTGAGTGTAGAGCGGCAAGACACGCAGAAGACGCAGATACGCAGCTCTCCGAAGCTAAGTGCCGGTCCCGGGCTTCTTTCGGCACAAACCGCTCTCAGGAGCTCCCTGCGCTCGCCACAATGCTCTGTGTGCGAAGAAGCCGCTTCTTCGCCTCCGGGAGAATCGGCGAGCGGCAGCTTCCCAAAGGCGAAGATGCAAGCTGCAGCACACAGGCACAGTGTGGGCAGCCTTCAGACTTAGAGAAAACAGTACTTTACCACTCTCCTGCCTTTTCCATGGTTATTCTATTGGAAAAGAACGAGTTTTGGACAACTACCTTTCATTCTTGCCAAACTCTTTGCAGACCCCCGTGCAAGCTTTAGAAGAAGATTTTGGATGTTTTCTTTCCTGGCAGAGTTTCTCCTTGCAAGATATGGTGGAAAAGCTTTTTGCTGAGTGTAGAGCGGCAAGACACGCAGAAGACGCAGATACGCAGCTCTCCGAAGCTAAGTGCCGGTCCCGGGCTTCTTTCGGCACAAACCGCTCTCAGGAGCTCCCTGCGCTCGCCACAATGCTCTGTGTGCGAAGAAGCCGCTTCTTCGCCTCCGGGAGAATCGGCGAGCGGCAGCTTCCCAAAGGCGAAGATGCAAGCTGCAGCACACAGGCACAGTGTGGGCAGCCTTCAGACTTAGAGAAAACAGTACTTTACCACTCTCCTGCCTTTTCCATGGTTATTCTATTGGAAAAGAACGAGTTTTGGACAACTACCTTTCATTCTTGCCAAACTCTTTGCAGACCCCCGTGCAAGCTTTAGAACAAGATTTTGGATGTTTTCTTTCCTGGCAGAGTTTCTCCTTGCAAGATATGGTGGAAAAGCTTTTTGCTGAGTGTAGAGCGGCAAGACACGCAGAAGACGCAGATACGCAGCTCTCCGAAGCTAAGTGCCGGTCCCGGGCTTCTTTCGGCACAAACCGCTCTCAGGAGCTCCCTGCGCTCGCCACAATGCTCTGTGTGCGAAGAAGCCGCTTCTTCGCCTCCGGGAGAATCGGCGAGCGGCAGCTTCCCAAAGGCGAAGATGCAAGCTGCAGCACACAGGCACAGTGTGGGCAGCCTTCAGACAGTACTTTACCACTCTCCTGCCTTTTCCATGGTTATTCTATTGGAAAAGAACGAGTTTTGGACAACTACCTTTCATTCTTGCCAAACTCTTTGCAGACCTCCGTGCAAGCTTTAGAACAAGATTTTGGATGTTTTCTTTCCTGGCAGAGTTTCTCCTTGCAAGATATGGTGGAAAAGCTTTTTGCTGAGTGTAGAGCGGCAAGACACGCAGAAGACGCAGATACGCAGCTCTCCGAAGCTAAGTGCCGGTCCCGGGCTTCTTTCGGCACAAACCGCTCTCAGGAGCTCCCTGCGCTCGCCACAATGCTCTGTGTGCGAAGAAGCCGCTTCTTCGCCTCCGGGAGAATCGGCGAGCGGCAGCTTCCCAAAGGCGAAGATGCAAGCTGCAGCACACAGGCACAGTGTGGGCAGCCTTCAGACTTAGAGAAAACAGTACTTTACCACTCTCCTGCCTTTTCCATGGTTATTCTATTGGAAAAGAACGAGTTTTGGACAACTACCTTTCATTCTTGCCAAACTCTTTGCAGACCCCCGTGCAAGCTTTAGAACAAGATTTTGGATGTTTTCTTTCCTGGCAGAGTTTCTCCTTGCAAGATATGGTGGAAAAGCTTTTTGCTGAGTGTAGAGCGGCAAGACACGCAGAAGACGCAGATACGCAGCTCTCCGAAGCTAAGTGCCGGTCCCGGGCTTCTTTCGGCACAAACCGCTCTCAGGAGCTCCCTGCGCTCGCCACAATGCTCTGTGTGCGAAGAAGCCGCTTCTTCGCCTCCGGGAGAATCGGCGAGCGGCAGCTTCCCAAAGGCGAAGATGCAAGCTGCAGCACGCAGGCACAGTGTGGGCAGCCTTCAGACTTAGAGAAAACAGTACTTTACCACTCTCCTGCCTTTTCCATGGTTATTCTATTGGAAAAGAACGAGTTTTGGACAACTACCTTTCATTCTTGCCAAACTCTTTGCAGACCCCCGTGCAAGCTTTAGAAGAAGATTTTGGATGTTTTCTTTCCTGGCAGAGTTTCTCCTTGCAAGATATGGTGGAAAAGCTTTTTGCTGAGTGTAGAGCGGCAAGACACGCAGAAGACGCAGATACGCAGCTCTCCGAAGCTAAGTGCCGGTCCCGGGCTTCTTTCGGCACAAACCGCTCTCAGGAGCTCCCTGCGCTCGCCACAATGCTCTGTGTGCGAAGAAGCCGCTTCTTCGCCTCCGGGAGAATCGGCGAGCGGCAGCTTGCCAAAGGCGAAGATGCAAGCTGCAGCACGCAGGCACAGTGTGGGCAGCCTTCAGACTTAGAGAAAACAGTACTTTACCACTCTCCTGCCTTTTCCATGGTTATTCTATTGGAAAAGAACGAGTTTTGGACAACTACCTTTCATTCTTGCCAAACTCTTTGCAGACCCCCGTGCAAGCTTTAGAACAAGATTTTGGATGTTTTCTTTCCTGGCAGAGTTTCTCCTTGCAAGATATGGTGGAAAAGCTTTTTGCTGAGTGTAGAGCGGCAAGACACGCAGAAGACGCAGATACGCAGCTCTCCGAAGCTAAGTGCCGGTCCCGAGCTTCTTTCGGCACAAACCGCTCTCAGGAGCTCCCTGCGCTCGCCACAATGCTCTGTGTGCGAAGAAGCCGCTTCTTCGCCTCCGGGAGAATCGGCGAGCGGCAGCTTGCCAAAGGCGAAGATGCAAGCTGCAGCACACAGGCACAGTGTGGGCAGCCTTCAGACTTAGAGAAAACAGTACTTTACCACTCTCCTGCCTTTTCCATGGTTATTCTATTGGAAAAGAACGAGTTTTGGACAACTACCTTTCATTCTTGCCAAACTCTTTGCAGACCCCCGTGCAAGCTTTAGAAGAAGATTTTGGATGTTTTCTTTCCTGGCAGAGTTTCTCCTTGCAAGATATGGTGGAAAAGCTTTTTGCTGAGTGTAGAGCGGCAAGACACGCAGAAGACGCAGATACGCAGCTCTCCGAAGCTAAGTGCCGGTCCCGGGCTTCTTTCGGCACAAACCGCTCTCAGGAGCTCCCTGCGCTCGCCACAATGCTCTGTGTGCGAAGAAGCCGCTTCTTCGCCTCCGGGAGAATCGGCGAGCGGCAGCTTCCCAAAGGCGAAGATGCAAGCTGCAGCACGCAGGCACAGTGTGGGCAGCCTTCAGACTTAGAGAAAACAGTACTTTACCACTCTCCTGCCTTTTCCATGGTTATTCTATTGGAAAAGAACGAGTTTTGGACAACTACCTTTCATTCTTGCCAAACGCTTTGCAGACCCCCGTGCAAGCTTTAGAACAAGATTTTGGATGTTTTCTTTCCTGGCAGAGTTTCTCCTTGCAAGATATGGTGGAAAAGCTTTTTGCTGAGTGTAGAGCGGCAAGACACGCAGAAGACGCAGATACGCAGCTCTCCGAAGCTAAGTGCCGGTCCCGGGCTTCTTTCGGCACAAACCGCTCTCAGGAGCTCCCTGCGCTCGCCACAATGCTCTGTGTGCGAAGAAGCCGCTTCTTCGCCTCCGGGAGAATCGGCGAGCGGCAGCTTCCCAAAGGCGAAGATGCAAGCTGCAGCACACAGGCACAGTGTGGGCAGCCTTCAGACTTAGAGAAAACAGTACTTTACCACTCTCCTGCCTTTTCCATGGTTATTCTATTGGAAAAGAACGAGTTTTGGACAACTACCTTTCATTCTTGCCAAACTCTTTGCAGACCCCCGTGCAAGCTTTAGAAGAAGATTTTGGATGTTTTCTTTCCTGGCAGAGTTTCTCCTTGCAAGATATGGTGGAAAAGCTTTTTGCTGAGTGTAGAGCGGCAAGACACGCAGAAGACGCAGATACGCAGCTCTCCGAAGCTAAGTGCCCGTCCCGGGCTTCTTTCGGCACAAACCGCTCTCAGGAGCTCCCTGCGCTCGCCACAATGCTCTGTGTGCGAAGAAGCCGCTTCTTCGCCTCCGGGAGAATCGGCGAGCGGCAGCTTCCCAAAGGCGAAGATGCAAGCTGCAGCACACAGGCACAGTGTGGGCAGCCTTCAGACTTAGAGAAAACAGTACTTTACCACTCTCCTGCCTTTTCCATGGTTATTCTATTGGAAAAGAACGAGTTTTGGACAACTACCTTTCATTCTTGCCAAACGCTTTGCAGACCTCCGTGCAAGCTTTAGAACAAGATTTTGGATGTTTTCTTTCCTGGCAGAGTTTCTCCTTGCAAGATATGGTAGAAAAGCTTTTTGCTGAGTGTAGAGCGGCAAGACACGCAGAAGACGCAGATACGCAGCTCTCCGAAGCTAAGTGCCGGTCCCGGGCTTCTTTCGGCACAAACCGCTCTCAGGAGCTCCCTGCGCTCGCCACAATGCTCTGTGTGCGAAGAAGCCGCTTCTTCGCCTCCGGGAGAATCGGCGAGCGGCAGCTTCCCAAAGGCGAAGATGCAAGCTGCAGCACGCAGGCACAGTGTGGGCAGCCTTCAGACTTAGAGAAAACAGTACTTGACCACTCTCCTGCCTTTTCCATGGTTATTCTATTGGAAAAGAACGAGTTTTGGACAACTACCTTTCATTCTTGCCAAACTCTTTGCAGACCCCCGTGCAAGCTTTAGAAGAAGATTTTGGATGTTTTCTTTCCTGGCAGAGTTTCTCCTTGCAAGATATGGTGGAAAAGCTTTTTGCTGAGTGTAGAGCGGCAAGACACGCAGAAGACGCAGATACGCAGCTCTCCGAAGCTAAGTGCCGGTCCCGGGCTTCTTTCGGCACAAACCGCTCTCAGGAGCTCCCTGCGCTCGCCACAATGCTCTGTGTGCGAAGAAGCCGCTTCTTCGCCTCCGGGAGAATCGGCGAGCGGCAGCTTCCCAAAGGCGAAGATGCAAGCTGCAGCACGCAGGCACAGTGTGGGCAGCCTTCAGACTTAGAGAAAACAGTACTTTACCACTCTCCTGCCTTTTCCATGGTTATTCTATTGGAAAAGAACGAGTTTTGGACAACTACCTTTCATTCTTGCCAAACTCTTTGCAGACCTCCGTGCAAGCTTTAGAACAAGATTTTGGATGTTTTCTTTCCTGGCAGAGTTTCTCCTTGCAAGATATGGTGGAAAAGCTTTTTGCTGAGTGTAGAGCGGCAAGACACGCAGAAGACGCAGATACGCAGCTCTCCGAAGCTAAGTGCCGGTCCCGGGCTTCTTTCGGCACAAACCGCTCTCAGGAGCTCCCTGCGCTCGCCACAATGCTCTGTGTGCGAAGAAGCCGCTTCTTCGCCTGCGGGAGAATCGGCGAGCGGCAGCTTCCCAAAGGCGAAGATGCAAGCTGCGGCACACAGGCACAGTGTGGGCAGCCTTCAGACTTCGAGAAAACAGTACTTTACCACTCTCCTGCCTTTTCCATGGTTATTCTATTGGAAAAGAACGAGTTTTGGACAACTACCTTTCATTCTTGCCAAACTCTTTGCAGACCCCCGTGCAAGCTTTAGAACAAGATTTTGGATGTTTTCTTTCCTGGCAGAGTTTCTCCTTGCAAGATATGGTGGAAAAGCTTTTTGCTGAGTGTAGAGCGGCAAGACACGCAGAAGACGCAGATACGCAGCTCTCCGAAGCTAAGTGCCGGTCCCGGGCTTCTTTCGGCACAAACCGCTCTCAGGAGCTCCCTGCGCTCGCCACAATGCTCTGTGTGCAAAGAAGCCGCTTCTTCGCCTCCTGGAGAATCGGCGAGCGGCAGCTTCCCAAAGGCGAAGATGCAAGCTGCAGCACACAGGCACAGTGTGGGCAGCCTTCAGACTTAGAGAAAACAGTACTTTACCACTCTCCTGCCTTTTCCATGGTTATTCTATTGGAAAAGAACGAGTTTTGGACAACTACCTTTCATTCTTGCCAAACTCTTTGCAGACCCCCGTGCAAGCTTTAGAACAAGATTTTGGATGTTTTCTTTCCTGGCAGAGTTTCTCCTTGCAAGATATGGTGGAAAAGCTTTTTGCTGAGTGTAGAGCGGCAAGACACGCAGAAGACGCAGATACGCAGCTCTCCGAAGCTAAGTGCCGGTCCCGGGCTTCTTTCGGCACAAACCGCTCTCAGGAGCTCCCTGCGCTCGCCACAATGCTCTGTGTGCGAAGAAGCCGCTTCTTCGCCTCCTGGAGAATCGGCGAGCGGCAGCTTCCCAAAGGCGAAGATGCAAGCTGCAGCACGCAGGCACAGTGTGGGCAGCCTTCAGACTTCGAGAAAACAGTACTTGACCACTCTCCTGCCTTTTCCATGGTTATTCTATTGGAAAAGAACGAGTTTTGGACAACTACCTTTCATTCTTGCCAAACTCTTTGCAGACCCCCGTGCAAGCTTTAGAAGAAGATTTTGGATGTTTTCTTTCCTGGCAGAGTTTCTCCTTGCAAGATATGGTGGAAAAGCTTTTTGCTGAGTGTAGAGCGGCAAGACACGCAGAAGACGCAGATACGCAGCTCTCCGAAGCTAAGTGCCGGTCCCGGGCTTCTTTCGGCACAAACCGCTCTCAGGAGCTCCCTGCGCTCGCCACAATGCTCTGTGTGCGAAGAAGCCGCTTCTTCGCCTCCTGGAGAATCGGCGAGCGGCAGCTTCCCAAAGGCGAAGATGCAAGCTGCAGCACGCAGGCACAGTGTGGGCAGCCTTCAGACTTAGAGAAAACAGTACTTTACCACTCTCCTGCCTTTTCCATGGTTATTCTATTGGAAAAGAACGAGTTTTGGACAACTACCTTTCATTCTTGCCAAACTCTTTGCAGACCTCCGTGCAAGCTTTAGAACAAGATTTTGGATGTTTTCTTTCCTGGCAGAGTTTCTCCTTGCAAGATATGGTGGAAAAGCTTTTTGCTGAGTGTAGAGCGGCAAGACACGCAGAAGACGCAGATACGCAGCTCTCCGAAGCTAAGTGCCGGTCCCGGGCTTCTTTCGGCACAAACCGCTCTCAGGAGCTCCCTGCGCTCGCCACAATGCTCTGTGTGCGAAGAAGCCGCTTCTTCGCCTCCTGGAGAATCGGCGAGCGGCAGCTTCCCAAAGGCGAAGATGCAAGCTGCAGCACGCAGGCACAGTGTGGGCAGCCTTCAGACTTAGAGAAAACAGTACTTTACCACTCTCCTGCCTTTTCCATGGTTATTCTATTGGAAAAGAACGAGTTTTGGACAACTACCTTTCATTCTTGCCAAACTCTTTGCAGACCTCCGTGCAAGCTTTAGAACAAGATTTTGGATGTTTTCTTTCCTGGCAGAGTTTCTCCTTGCAAGATATGGTGGAAAAGCTTTTTGCTGAGTGTAGAGCGGCAAGACACGCAGAAGACGCAGATACGCAGCTCTCCGAAGCTAAGTGCCGGTCCCGGGCTTCTTTCGGCACAAACCGCTCTCAGGAGCTCCCTGCGCTCGCCACAATGCTCTGTGTGCGAAGAAGCAGCTTCTTCGCCTCCTGGAGAATCGGCGAGCGGCAGCTTCCCAAAGGCGAAGATGCAAGCTGCAGCACACAGGCACAGTGTGGGCAGCCTTCAGACTTAGAGAAAACAGTACTTTACCACTCTCCTGCCTTTTCCATGGTTATTCTATTGGAAAAGAACGAGTTTTGGACAACTACCTTTCATTCTTGCCAAACTCTTTGCAGACCCCCGTGCAAGCTTTAGAACAAGATTTTGGATGTTTTCTTTCCTGGCAGAGTTTCTCCTTGCAAGATATGGTGGAAAAGCTTTTTGCTGAGTGTAGAGCGGCAAGACACGCAGAAGACGCAGATACGCAGCTCTCCGAAGCTAAGTGCCGGTCCCGGGCTTCTTTCGGCACAAACCGCTCTCAGGAGCTCCCTGCGCTCGCCACAATGCTCTGTGTGCGAAGAAGCCGCTTCTTCGCCTCCGGGAGAATCGGCGAGCGGCAGCTTCCCAAAGGCGAAGATGCAAGCTGCAGCACGCAGGCACAGTGTGGGCAGCCTTCAGACTTAGAGAAAACAGTACTTTACCACTCTCCTGCCTTTTCCATGGTTATTCTATTGGAAAAGAACGAGTTTTGGACAACTACCTTTCATTCTTGCCAAACTCTTTGCAGACCTCCGTGCAAGCTTTAGAACAAGATTTTGGATGTTTTCTTTCCTGGCAGAGTTTCTCCTTGCAAGATATGGTGGAAAAGCTTTTTGCTGAGTGTAGAGCGGCAAGACACGCAGAAGACGCAGATACGCAGCTCTCCGAAGCTAAGTGCCGGTCCCGGGCTTCTTTCGGCACAAACCGCTCTCAGGAGCTCCCTGCGCTCGCCACAATGCTCTGTGTGCGAAGAAGCCGCTTCTTCGCCTCCGGGAGAATCGGCGAGCGGCAGCTTCCCAAAGGCGAAGATGCAAGCTGCAGCACGCAGGCACAGTGTGGGCAGCCTTCAGACTTAGAGAAAACAGTACTTTACCACTCTCCTGCCTTTTCCATGGTTATTCTATTGGAAAAGAACGAGTTTTGGACAACTACCTTTCATTCTTGCCAAACTCTTTGCAGACCCCCGTGCAAGCTTTAGAAGAAGATTTTGGATGTTTTCTTTCCTGGCAGAGTTTCTCCTTGCAAGATATGGTGGAAAAGCTTTTTGCTGAGTGTAGAGCGGCAAGACACGCAGAAGACGCAGATACGCAGCTCTCCGAAGCTAAGTGCCGGTCCCGGGCTTCTTTCGGCACAAACCGCTCTCAGGAGCTCCCTGCGCTCGCCACAATGCTCTGTGTGCGAAGAAGCCGCTTCTTCGCCTCCGGGAGAATCGGCGAGCGGCAGCTTCCCAAAGGCGAAGATGCAAGCTGCACCACACAGGCACAGTGTGGGCAGCCTTCAGACTTCGAGAAAACAGTACTTTACCACTCTCCTGCCTTTTCCATGGTTATTCTATTGGAAAAGAACGAGTTTTGGACAACTACCTTTCATTCTTGCCAAACTCTTTGCAGACCCCCGTGCAAGCTTTAGAACAAGATTTTGGATGTTTTCTTTCCTGGCAGAGTTTCTCCTTGCAAGATATGGTGGAAAAGCTTTTTGCTGAGTGTAGAGCGGCAAGACACGCAGAAGACGCAGATACGCAGCTCTCCGAAGCTAAGTGCCGGTCCCGGGCTTCTTTCGGCACAAACCGCTCTCAGGAGCTCCCTGCGCTCGCCACAATGCTCTGTGTGCGAAGAAGCCGCTTCTTCGCCTCCTGGAGAATCGGCGAGCGGCAGCTTCCCAAAGGCGAAGATGCAAGCTGCAGCACACAGGCACAGTGTGGGCAGCCTTCAGACTTAGAGAAAACAGTACTTGACCACTCTCCTGCCTTTTCCATGGTTATTCTATTGGAAAAGAACGAGTTTTGGACAACTACCTTTCATTCTTGCCAAACTCTTTGCAGACCCCCGTGCAAGCTTTAGAACAAGATTTTGGATGTTTTCTTTCCTGGCAGAGTTTCTCCTTGCAAGATATGGTGGAAAAGCTTTTTGCTGAGTGTAGAGCGGCAAGACACGCAGAAGACGCAGATACGCAGCTCTCCGAAGCTAAGTGCCGGTCCCGGGCTTCTTTCGGCACAAACCGCTCTCAGGAGCTCCCTGCGCTCGCCACAATGCTCTGTGTGCGAAGAAGCCGCTTCTTCGCCTCCGGGAGAATCGGCGAGCGGCAGCTTCCCAAAGGCGAAGATGCAAGCTGCAGCACACAGGCACAGTGTGGGCAGCCTTCAGACTTAGAGAAAACAGTACTTTACCACTCTCCTGCCTTTTCCATGGTTATTCTATTGGAAAAGAACGAGTTTTGGACAACTACCTTTCATTCTTGCCAAACTCTTTGCAGACCTCCGTGCAAGCTTTAGAACAAGATTTTGGATGTTTTCTTTCCTGGCAGAGTTTCTCCTTGCAAGATATGGTGGAAAAGCTTTTTGCTGAGTGTAGAGCGGCAAGACACGCAGAAGACGCAGATACGCAGCTCTCCGAAGCTAAGTGCCGGTCCCGGGCTTCTTTCGGCACAAACCGCTCTCAGGAGCTCCCTGCGCTCGCCACAATGCTCTGTGTGCGAAGAAGCCGCTTCTTCGCCTCCGGGAGAATCGGCGAGCGGCAGCTTCCCAAAGGCGAAGATGCAAGCTGCAGCACACAGGCACAGTGTGGGCAGCCTTCAGACTTAGAGAAAACAGTACTTTACCACTCTCCTGCCTTTTCCATGGTTATTCTATTGGAAAAGAACGAGTTTTGGACAACTACCTTTCATTCTTGCCAAACTCTTTGCAGACCTCCGTGCAAGCTTTAGAACAAGATTTTGGATGTTTTCTTTCCTGGCAGAGTTTCTCCTTGCAAGATATGGTGGAAAAGCTTTTTGCTGAGTGTAGAGCGGCAAGACACGCAGAAGACGCAGATACGCAGCTCTCCGAAGCTAAGTGCCGGTCCCGGGCTTCTTTCGGCACAAACCGCTCTCAGGAGCTCCCTGCGCTGGCCACAATGCTCTGTGTGCGAAGAAGCCGCTTCTTCGCCTCCGGGAGAATCGGCGAGCGGCAGCTTCCCAAAGGCGAAGATGCAAGCTGCAGCACACAGGCACAGTGTGGGCAGCCTTCAGACTTAGAGAAAACAGTACTTTACCACTCTCCTGCCTTTTCCATGGTTATTCTATTGGAAAAGAACGAGTTTTGGACAACTACCTTTCATTCTTGCCAAACTCTTTGCAGACCCCCGTGCAAGCTTTAGAAGAAGATTTTGGATGTTTTCTTTCCTGGCAGAGTTTCTCCTTGCAAGATATGGTGGAAAAGCTTTTTGCTGAGTGTAGAGCGGCAAGACACGCAGAAGACGCAGATACGCAGCTCTCCGAAGCTAAGTGCCGGTCCCGGGCTTCTTTCGGCACAAACCGCTCTCAGGAGCTCCCTGCGCTCGCCACAATGCTCTGTGTGCGAAGAAGCCGCTTCTTCGCCTCCGGGAGAATCGGCGAGCGGCAGCTTCCCAAAGGCGAAGATGCAAGCTGCAGCACACAGGCACAGTGTGGGCAGCCTTCAGACTTCGAGAAAACAGTACTTTACCACTCTCCTGCCTTTTCCATGGTTATTCTATTGGAAAAGAACGAGTTTTGGACAACTACCTTTCATTCTTGCCAAACTCTTTGCAGACCCCCGTGCAAGCTTTAGAACAAGATTTTGGATGTTTTCTTTCCTGGCAGAGTTTCTCCTTGCAAGATATGGTGGAAAAGCTTTTTGCTGAGTGTAGAGCGGCAAGACACGCAGAAGACGCAGATACGCAGCTCTCCGAAGCTAAGTGCCAGTCCCGGGCTTCTTTCGGCACAAACCGCTCTCAGGAGCTCCCTGCGCTCGCCACAATGCTCTGTGTGCGAAGAAGCCGCTTCTTCGCCTCCGGGAGAATCGGCGAGCGGCAGCTTCCCAAAGGCGAAGATGCAAGCTGCAGCACGCAGGCACAGTGTGGGCAGCCTTCAGACTTAGAGAAAACAGTACTTTACCACTCTCCTGCCTTTTCCATGGTTATTCTATTGGAAAAGAACGAGTTTTGGACAACTACCTTTCATTCTTGCCAAACGCTTTGCAGACCCCCTTGCAAGCTTTAGAACAAGATTTTGGATGTTTTCTTTCCTGGCAGAGTTTCTCCTTGCAAGATATGGTGGAAAAGCTTTTTGCTGAGTGTAGAGCGGCAAGACACGCAGAAGACGCAGATACGCAGCTCTCCGAAGCTAAGTGCCGGTCCCGGGCTTCTTTCGGCACAAACCGCTCTCAGGAGCTCCCTGCGCTCGCCACAATGCTCTGTGTGCGAAGAAGCCGCTTCTTCGCCTCCTGGAGAATCGGCGAGCGGCAGCTTCCCAAAGGCGAAGATGCAAGCTGCAGCACACAGGCACAGTGTGGGCAGCCTTCAGACTTAGAGAAAACAGTACTTTACCACTCTCCTGCCTTTTCCATGGTTATTCTATTGGAAAAGAACGAGTTTTGGACAACTACCTTTCATTCTTGCCAAACTCTTTGCAGACCCCCGTGCAAGCTTTAGAACAAGATTTTGGATGTTTTCTTTCCTGGCAGAGTTTCTCCTTGCAAGATATGGTGGAAAAGCTTTTTGCTGAGTGTAGAGCGGCAAGACACGCAGAAGACGCAGATACGCAGCTCTCCGAAGCTAAGTGCCGGTCCCGGGCTTCTTTCGGCACAAACCGCTCTCAGGAGCTCCCTGCGCTCGCCACAATGCTCTGTGTGCGAAGAAGCCGCTTCTTCGCCTCCTGGAGAATCGGCGAGCGGCAGCTTCCCAAAGGCGAAGATGCAAGCTGCAGCACGCAGGCACAGTGTGGGCAGCCTTCAGACTTAGAGAAAACAGTACTTTACCACTCTCCTGCCTTTTCCATGGTTATTCTATTGGAAAAGAACGAGTTTTGGACAACTACCTTTCATTCTTGCCAAACTCTTTGCAGACCTCCGTGCAAGCTTTAGAACAAGATTTTGGATGTTTTCTTTCCTGGCAGAGTTTCTCCTTGCAAGATATGGTGGAAAAGCTTTTTGCTGAGTGTAGAGCGGCAAGACACGCAGAAGACGCAGATACGCAGCTCTCCGAAGCTAAGTGCCGGTCCCGGGCTTCTTTCGGCACAAACCGCTCTCAGGAGCTCCCTGCGCTGGCCACAATGCTCTGTGTGCGAAGAAGCCGCTTCTTCGCCTCCGGGAGAATCGGCGAGCGGCAGCTTCCCAAAGGCGAAGATGCAAGCTGCACCACACAGGCACAGTGTGGGCAGCCTTCAGACTTCGAGAAAACAGTACTTTACCACTCTCCTGCCTTTTCCATGGTTATTCTATTGGAAAAGAACGAGTTTTGGACAACTACCTTTCATTCTTGCCAAACTCTTTGCAGACCCCCGTGCAAGCTTTAGAACAAGATTTTGGATGTTTTCTTTCCTGGCAGAGTTTCTCCTTGCAAGATATGGTGGAAAAGCTTTTTGCTGAGTGTAGAGCGGCAAGACACGCAGAAGACGCAGATACGCAGCTCTCCGAAGCTAAGTGCCGGTCCCGGGCTTCTTTCGGCACAAACTGCTCTCAGGAGCTCCCTGCGCTCACCACAATGCTCTGTGTGCGAAGAAGCCGCTTCTTCGCCTCCTGGAGAATCAGCGAGCGGCAGCTTCCCAAAGGCGAAGATGCAAGCTGCAGCACACAGGCACAGTGTGGGCAGCCTTCAGACTTCGAGAAAACAGTACTTTACCACTCTCCTGCCTTTTCCATGGTTATTCTATTGGAAAAGAACGAGTTTTGGACAACTACCTTTCATTCTTGCCAAACTCTTTGCAGACCCCCGTGCAAGCTTTAGAACAAGATTTTGGATGTTTTCTTTCCTGGCAGAGTTTCTCCTTGCAAGATATGGTGGAAAAGCTTTTTGCTGAGTGTAGAGCGGCAAGACACGCAGAAGACGCAGATACGCAGCTCTCCGAAGCTAAGTGCCGGTCCCGGGCTTCTTTCGGCACAAACCGCTCTCAGGAGCTCCCTGCGCTCGCCACAATGCTCTGTGTGCGAAGAAGCCGCTTCTTCGCCTCCGGGAGAATCGGCGAGCGGCAGCTTCCCAAAGGCGAAGATGCAAGCTGCAGCACACAGGCACAGTGTGGGCAGCCTTCAGACTTAGAGAAAACAGTACTTTACCACTCTCCTGCCTTTTCCATGGTTATTCTATTGGAAAAGAACGAGTTTTGGACAACTACCTTTCATTCTTGCCAAACTCTTTGCAGACCCCCGTGCAAGCTTTAGAACAAGATTTTGGATGTTTTCTTTCCTGGCAGAGTTTCTCCTTGCAAGATATGGTGGAAAAGCTTTTTGCTGAGTGTAGAGCGGCAAGACACGCAGAAGACGCAGATACGCAGCTCTCCGAAGCTAAGTGCCGGTCCCGGGCTTCTTTCGGCACAAACCGCTCTCAGGAGCTCCCTGCGCTCGCCACAATGCTCTGTGTGCGAAGAAGCCGCTTCTTCGCCTCCGGGAGAATCGGCGAGCGGCAGCTTCCCAAAGGCGAAGATGCAAGCTGCAGCACACAGGCACAGTGTGGGCAGCCTTCAGACTTAGAGAAAACAGTACTTTACCACTCTCCTGCCTTTTCCATGGTTATTCTATTGGAAAAGAACGAGTTTTGGACAACTACCTTTCATTCTTGCCAAACTCTTTGCAGACCCCCGTGCAAGCTTTAGAACAAGATTTTGGATGTTTTCTTTCCTGGCAGAGTTTCTCCTTGCAAGATATGGTGGAAAAGCTTTTTGCTGAGTGTAGAGCGGCAAGACACGCAGAAGACGCAGATACGCAGCTCTCCGAAGCTAAGTGCCGGTCCCGGGCTTCTTTCGGCACAAACCGCTCTCAGGAGCTCCCTGCGCTCGCCACAATGCTCTGTGTGCGAAGAAGCCGCTTCTTCGCCTGCGGGAGAATCGGCGAGCGGCAGCTTCCCAAAGGCGAAGATGCAAGCTGCAGCACACAGGCACAGTGTGGGCAGCCTTCAGACTTAGAGAAAACAGTACTTTACCACTCTCCTGCCTTTTCCATGGTTATTCTATTGGAAAAGAACGAGTTTTGGACAACTACCTTTCATTCTTGCCAAACTCTTTGCAGACCTCCGTGCAAGCTTTAGAACAAGATTTTGGATGTTTTCTTTCCTGGCAGAGTTTCTCCTTGCAAGATATGGTGGAAAAGCTTTTTGCTGAGTGTAGAGCGGCAAGACACGCAGAAGACGCAGATACGCAGCTCTCCGAAGCTAAGTGCCGGTCCCGGGCTTCTTTCGGCACAAACCGCTCTCAGGAGCTCCCTGCGCTCGCCACAATGCTCTGTGTGCGAAGAAGCCGCTTCTTCGCCTCCGGGAGAATCGGCGAGCGGCAGCTTCCCAAAGGCGAAGATGCAAGCTGCAGCACACAGGCACAGTGTGGGCAGCCTTCAGACTTAGAGAAAACAGTACTTTACCACTCTCCTGCCTTTTCCATGGTTATTCTATTGGAAAAGAACGAGTTTTGGACAACTACCTTTCATTCTTGCCAAACTCTTTGCAGACCTCCGTGCAAGCTTTAGAACAAGATTTTGGATGTTTTCTTTCCTGGCAGAGTTTCTCCTTGCAAGATATGGTGGAAAAGCTTTTTGCTGAGTGTAGAGCGGCAAGACACGCAGAAGACGCAGATACGCAGCTCTCCGAAGCTAAGTGCCGGTCCCGGGCTTCTTTCGGCACAAACCGCTCTCAGGAGCTCCCTGCGCTCGCCACAATGCTCTGTGTGCGAAGAAGCCGCTTCTTCGCCTCCGGGAGAATCGGCGAGCGGCAGCTTCCCAAAGGCGAAGATGCAAGCTGCAGCACACAGGCACAGTGTGGGCAGCCTTCAGACTTAGAGAAAACAGTACTTTACCACTCTCCTGCCTTTTCCATGGTTATTCTATTGGAAAAGAACGAGTTTTGGACAACTACCTTTCATTCTTGCCAAACTCTTTGCAGACCCCCGTGCAAGCTTTAGAACAAGATTTTGGATGTTTTCTTTCCTGGCAGAGTTTCTCCTTGCAAGATATGGTGGAAAAGCTTTTTGCTGAGTGTAGAGCGGCAAGACACGCAGAAGACGCAGATACGCAGCTCTCCGAAGCTAAGTGCCGGTCCCGGGCTTCTTTCGGCACAAACCGCTCTCAGGAGCTCCCTGCGCTCGCCACAATGCTCTGTGTGCGAAGAAGCCGCTTCTTCGCCTCCGGGAGAATCGGCGAGCGGCAGCTTCCCAAAGGCGAAGATGCAAGCTGCAGCACACAGGCACAGTGTGGGCAGCCTTCAGACTTAGAGAAAACAGTACTTTACCACTCTCCTGCCTTTTCCATGGTTATTCTATTGGAAAAGAACGAGTTTTGGACAACTACCTTTCATTCTTGCCAAACTCTTTGCAGACCCCCGTGCAAGCTTTAGAAGAAGATTTTGGATGTTTTCTTTCCTGGCAGAGTTTCTCCTTGCAAGATATGGTGGAAAAGCTTTTTGCTGAGTGTAGAGCGGCAAGACACGCAGAAGACGCAGATACGCAGCTCTCCGAAGCTAAGTGCCGGTCCCGGGCTTCTTTCGGCACAAACCGCTCTCAGGAGCTCCCTGCGCTCGCCACAATGCTCTGTGTGCGAAGAAGCCGCTTCTTCGCCTCCTGGAGAATCAGCGAGCGGCAGCTTCCCAAAGGCGAAGATGCAAGCTGCAGCACACAGGCACAGTGTGGGCAGCCTTCAGACTTCGAGAAAACAGTACTTTACCACTCTCCTGCCTTTTCCATGTTTATTCTATTGGAAAAGAACGAGTTTTGGACAACTACCTTTCATTCTTGCCAAACTCTTTGCAGACCCCCGTGCAAGCTTTAGAACAAGATTTTGGATGTTTTCTTTCCTGGCAGAGTTTCTCCTTGCAAGATATGGTGGAAAAGCTTTTTGCTGAGTGTAGAGCGGCAAGACACGCAGAAGACGCAGATACGCAGCTCTCCGAAGCTAAGTGCCGGTCCCGGGCTTCTTTCGGCACAAACCGCTCTCAGGAGCTCCCTGCGCTCGCCACAATGCTCTGTGTGCGAAGAAGCCGCTTCTTCGCCTGCGGGAGAATCGGCGAGCGGCAGCTTCCCAAAGGCGAAGATGCAAGCTGCAGCACACAGGCACAGTGTGGGCAGCCTTCAGACTTAGAGAAAACAGTACTTTACCACTCTCCTGCCTTTTCCATGGTTATTCTATTGGAAAAGAACGAGGTTTGGACAACTACCTTTCATTCTTGCCAAACTCTTTGCAGACCTCCGTGCAAGCTTTAGAACAAGATTTTGGATGTTTTCTTTCCTGGCAGAGTTTCTCCTTGCAAGATATGGTGGAAAAGCTTTTTGCTGAGTGTAGAGCGGCAAGACACGCAGAAGACGCAGATACGCAGCTCTCCGAAGCTAAGTGCCGGTCCCGGGCTTCTTTCGGCACAAACCGCTCTCAGGAGCTCCCTGCGCTCGCCACAATGCTCTGTGTGCGAAGAAGCCGCTTCTTCGCCTCCGGGAGAATCGGCGAGCGGCAGCTTCCCAAAGGCGAAGATGCAAGCTGCAGCACACAGGCACAGTGTGGGCAGCCTTCAGACTTAGAGAAAACAGTACTTGACCACTCTCCTGCCTTTTCCATGGTTATTCTATTGGAAAAGAACGAGTTTTGGACAACTACCTTTCATTCTTGCCAAACTCTTTGCAGACCCCCGTGCAAGCTTTAGAACAAGATTTTGGATGTTTTCTTTCCTGGCAGAGTTTCTCCTTGCAAGATATGGTGGAAAAGCTTTTTGCTGAGTGTAGAGCGGCAAGACACGCAGAAGACGCAGATACGCAGCTCTCCGAAGCTAAGTGCCGGTCCCGGGCTTCTTTCGGCACAAACCGCTCTCAGGAGCTCCCTGCGCTCGCCACAATGCTCTGTGTGCGAAGAAGCCGCTTCTTCGCCTCCGGGAGAATCGGCGAGCGGCAGCTTCCCAAAGGCGAAGATGCAAGCTGCAGCACACAGGCACAGTGTGGGCAGCCTTCAGACTTAGAGAAAACAGTACTTTACCACTCTCCTGCCTTTTCCATGGTTATTCTATTGGAAAAGAACGAGTTTTGGACAACTACCTTTCATTCTTGCCAAACTCTTTGCAGACCTCCGTGCAAGCTTTAGAACAAGATTTTGGATGTTTTCTTTCCTGGCAGAGTTTCTCCTTGCAAGATATGGTGGAAAAGCTTTTTGCTGAGTGTAGAGCGGCAAGACACGCAGAAGACGCAGATACGCAGCTCTCCGAAGCTAAGTGCCGGTCCCGGGCTTCTTTCGGCACAAACCGCTCTCAGGAGCTCCCTGCGCTCGCCACAATGCTCTGTGTGCGAAGAAGCCGCTTCTTCGCCTCCGGGAGAATCGGCGAGCGGCAGCTTCCCAAAGGCGAAGATGCAAGCTGCAGCACACAGGCACAGTGTGGGCAGCCTTCAGACTTAGAGAAAACAGTACTTTACCACTCTCCTGCCTTTTCCATGGTTATTCTATTGGAAAAGAACGAGTTTTGGACAACTACCTTTCATTCTTGCCAAACTCTTTGCAGACCCCCGTGCAAGCTTTAGAAGAAGATTTTGGATGTTTTCTTTCCTGGCAGAGTTTCTCCTTGCAAGATATGGTGGAAAAGCTTTTTGCTGAGTGTAGAGCGGCAAGACACGCAGAAGACGCAGATACGCAGCTCTCCGAAGCTAAGTGCCGGTCCCGGGCTTCTTTCGGCACAAACCGCTCTCAGGAGCTCCCTGCGCTCGCCACAATGCTCTGTGTGCGAAGAAGCCGCTTCTTCGCCTCCGGGAGAATCGGCGAGCGGCAGCTTCCCAAAGGCGAAGATGCAAGCTGCAGCACACAGGCACAGTGTGGGCAGCCTTCAGACTTAGAGAAAACAGTACTTTACCACTCTCCTGCCTTTTCCATGGTTATTCTATTGGAAAAGAACGAGTTTTGGACAACTACCTTTCATTCTTGCCAAACTCTTTGCAGACCCCCGTGCAAGCTTTAGAAGAAGATTTTGGATGTTTTCTTTCCTGGCAGAGTTTCTCCTTGCAAGATATGGTGGAAAAGCTTTTTGCTGAGTGTAGAGCGGCAAGACACGCAGAAGACGCAGATACGCAGCTCTCCGAAGCTAAGTGCCGGTCCCGGGCTTCTTTCGGCACAAACCGCTCTCAGGAGCTCCCTGCGCTCGCCACAATGCTCTGTGTGCGAAGAAGCCGCTTCTTCGCCTCCGGGAGAATCGGCGAGCGGCAGCTTCCCAAAGGCGAAGATGCAAGCTGCAGCACGCAGGCACAGTGTGGGCAGCCTTCAGACTTAGAGAAAACAGTACTTTACCACTCTCCTGCCTTTTCCATGGTTATTCTATTGGAAAAGAACGAGTTTTGGACAACTACCTTTCATTCTTGCCAAACGCTTTGCAGACCCCCTTGCAAGCTTTAGAACAAGATTTTGGATGTTTTCTTTCCTGGCAGAGTTTCTCCTTGCAAGATATGGTGGAAAAGCTTTTTGCTGAGTGTAGAGCGGCAAGACACGCAGAAGACGCAGATACGCAGCTCTCCGAAGCTAAGTGCCGGTCCCGGGCTTCTTTCGGCACAAACCGCTCTCAGGAGCTCCCTGCGCTCGCCACAATGCTCTGTGTGCAAAGAAGCCGCTTCTTCGCCTCCTGGAGAATCGGCGAGCGGCAGCTTCCCAAAGGCGAAGATGCAAGCTGCAGCACACAGGCACAGTGTGGGCAGCCTTCAGACTTAGAGAAAACAGTACTTTACCACTCTCCTGCCTTTTCCATGGTTATTCTATTGGAAAAGAACGAGTTTTGGACAACTACCTTTCATTCTTGCCAAACTCTTTGCAGACCCCCGTGCAAGCTTTAGAACAAGATTTTGGATGTTTTCTTTCCTGGCAGAGTTTCTCCTTGCAAGATATGGTGGAAAAGCTTTTTGCTGAGTGTAGAGCGGCAAGACACGCAGAAGACGCAGATACGCAGCTCTCCGAAGCTAAGTGCCGGTCCCGGGCTTCTTTCGGCACAAACCGCTCTCAGGAGCTCCCTGCGCTCGCCACAATGCTCTGTGTGCGAAGAAGCCGCTTCTTCGCCTCCGGGAGAATCGGCGAGCGGCAGCTTCCCAAAGGCGAAGATGCAAGCTGCAGCACACAGGCACAGTGTGGGCAGCCTTCAGACTTAGAGAAAACAGTACTTTACCACTCTCCTGCCTTTTCCATGGTTATTCTATTGGAAAAGAACGAGTTTTGGACAACTACCTTTCATTCTTGCCAAACTCTTTGCAGACCCCCGTGCAAGCTTTAGAAGAAGATTTTGGATGTTTTCTTTCCTGGCAGAGTTTCTCCTTGCAAGATATGGTGGAAAAGCTTTTTGCTGAGTGTAGAGCGGCAAGACACGCAGAAGACGCAGATACGCAGCTCTCCGAAGCTAAGTGCCGGTCCCGGGCTTCTTTCGGCACAAACCGCTCTCAGGAGCTCCCTGCGCTCGCCACAATGCTCTGTGTGCGAAGAAGCCGCTTCTTCGCCTCCGGGAGAATCGGCGAGCGGCAGCTTCCCAAAGGCGAAGATGCAAGCTGCAGCACACAGGCACAGTGTGGGCAGCCTTCAGACTTAGAGAAAACAGTACTTTACCACTCTCCTGCCTTTTCCATGGTTATTCTATTGGAAAAGAACGAGTTTTGGACAACTACCTTTCATTCTTGCCAAACTCTTTGCAGACCCCCGTGCAAGCTTTAGAACAAGATTTTGGATGTTTTCTTTCCTGGCAGAGTTTCTCCTTGCAAGATATGGTGGAAAAGCTTTTTGCTGAGTGTAGAGCGGCAAGACACGCAGAAGACGCAGATACGCAGCTCTCCGAAGCTAAGTGCCGGTCCCGGGCTTCTTTCGGCACAAACCGCTCTCAGGAGCTCCCTGCGCTCGCCACAATGCTCTGTGTGCGAAGAAGCCGCTTCTTCGCCTCCGGGAGAATCGGCGAGCGGCAGCTTCCCAAAGGCGAAGATGCAAGCTGCAGCACACAGGCACAGTGTGGGCAGCCTTCAGACTTAGAGAAAACAGTACTTTACCACTCTCCTGCCTTTTCCATGGTTATTCTATTGGAAAAGAACGAGTTTTGGACAACTACCTTTCATTCTTGCCAAACTCTTTGCAGACCCCCGTGCAAGCTTTAGAACAAGATTTTGGATGTTTTCTTTCCTGGCAGAGTTTCTCCTTGCAAGATATGGTGGAAAAGCTTTTTGCTGAGTGTAGAGCGGCAAGACACGCAGAAGACGCAGATACGCAGCTCTCCGAAGCTAAGTGCCGGTCCCGGGCTTCTTTCGGCACAAACCGCTCTCAGGAGCTCCCTGCGCTCGCCACAATGCTCTGTGTGCGAAGAAGCCGCTTCTTCGCCTCCGGGAGAATCGGCGAGCGGCAGCTTCCCAAAGGCGAAGATGCAAGCTGCAGCACACAGGCACAGTGTGGGCAGCCTTCAGACTTAGAGAAAACAGTACTTTACCACTCTCCTGCCTTTTCCATGGTTATTCTATTGGAAAAGAACGAGTTTTGGACAACTACCTTTCATTCTTGCCAAACTCTTTGCAGACCCCCGTGCAAGCTTTAGAAGAAGATTTTGGATGTTTTCTTTCCTGGCAGAGTTTCTCCTTGCAAGATATGGTGGAAAAGCTTTTTGCTGAGTGTAGAGCGGCAAGACACGCAGAAGACGCAGATACGCAGCTCTCCGAAGCTAAGTGCCGGTCCCGGGCTTCTTTCGGCACAAACCGCTCTCAGGAGCTCCCTGCGCTCGCCACAATGCTCTGTGTGCGAAGAAGCCGCTTCTTCGCCTCCGGGAGAATCGGCGAGCGGCAGCTTCCCAAAGGCGAAGATGCAAGCTGCAGCACGCAGGCACAGTGTGGGCAGCCTTCAGACTTCGAGAAAACAGTACTTTACCACTCTCCTGCCTTTTCCATGGTTATTCTATTGGAAAAGAACGAGTTTTGGACAACTACCTTTCATTCTTGCCAAACTCTTTGCAGACCCCCGTGCAAGCTTTAGAACAAGATTTTGGATGTTTTCTTTCCTGGCAGAGTTTCTCCTTGCAAGATATGGTGGAAAAGCTTTTTGCTGAGTGTAGAGCGGCAAGACACGCAGAAGACGCAGATACGCAGCTCTCCGAAGCTAAGTGCCGGTCCCGGGCTTCTTTCGGCACAAACCGCTCTCAGGAGCTCCCTGCGCTCGCCACAATGCTCTGTGTGCGAAGAAGCCGCTTCTTCGCCTCCGGGAGAATCGGCGAGCGGCAGCTTCCCAAAGGCGAAGATGCAAGCTGCAGCACACAGGCACAGTGTGGGCAGCCTTCAGACTTCGAGAAAACAGTACTTTACCACTCTCCTGCCTTTTCCATGGTTATTCTATTGGAAAAGAACGAGTTTTGGACAACTACCTTTCATTCTTGCCAAACTCTTTGCAGACCCCCGTGCAAGCTTTAGAACAAGATTTTGGATGTTTTCTTTCCTGGCAGAGTTTCTCCTTCCAAGATATGGTGGAAAAGCTTTTTGCTGAGTGTAGAGCGGCAAGACACGCAGAAGACGCAGATACGCAGCTCTCCGAAGCTAAGTGCCGGTCCCGGGCTTCTTTCGGCACAAACCGCTCTCAGGAGCTCCCTGCGCTCGCCACAATGCTCTGTGTGCGAAGAAGCCGCTTCTTCGCCTCCTGGAGAATCGGCGAGCGGCAGCTTCCCAAAGGCGAAGATGCAAGCTGCAGCACACAGGCACAGTGTGGGCAGCCTTCAAACTTAGAGAAAACAGTACTTTACCACTCTCCTGCCTTTTCCATGGTTATTCTATTGGAAAAGAACGAGTTTTGGACAACTACCTTTCATTCTTGCCAAACTCTTTGCAGACCCCCGTGCAAGCTTTAGAACAAGATTTTGGATGTTTTCTTTCCTGGCAGAGTTTCTCCTTGCAAGATATGGTGGAAAAGCTTTTTACTGAGTGTAGAGCGGCAAGACACGCAGAAGACGCAGATACGCAGCTCTCCGAAGCTAAGTGCCGGTCCCGGGCTTCTTTCGGCACAAACCGCTCTCAGGAGCTCCCTGCGCTCGCCACAATGCTCTGTGTGCGAAGAAGCCGCTTCTTCGCCTCCGGGAGAATCGGCGAGCGGCAGCTTCCCAAAGGCGAAGATGCAAGCTGCAGCACACAGGCACAGTGTGGGCAGCCTTCAGACTTAGAGAAAACAGTACTTTACCACTCTCCTGCCTTTTCCATGGTTATTCTATTGGAAAAGAACGAGTTTTGGACAACTACCTTTCATTCTTGCCAAACTCTTTGCAGACCCCCGTGCAAGCTTTAGAAGAAGATTTTGGATGTTTTCTTTCCTGGCAGAGTTTCTCCTTGCAAGATATGGTGGAAAAGCTTTTTGCTGAGTGTAGAGCGGCAAGACACGCAGAAGACGCAGATACGCAGCTCTCCGAAGCTAAGTGCCGGTCCCGGGCTTCTTTCGGCACAAACCGCTCTCAGGAGCTCCCTGCGCTCGCCACAATGCTCTGTGTGCGAAGAAGCCGCTTCTTCGCCTCCTGGAGAATCGGCGAGCGGCAGCTTCCCAAAGGCGAAGATGCAAGCTGCAGCACACAGGCACAGTGTGGGCAGCCTTCAAACTTAGAGAAAACAGTACTTTACCACTCTCCTGCCTTTTCCATGGTTATTCTATTGGAAAAGAACGAGTTTTGGACAACTACCTTTCATTCTTGCCAAACTCTTTGCAGACCCCCGTGCAAGCTTTAGAAGAAGATTTTGGATGTTTTCTTTCCTGGCAGAGTTTCTCCTTGCAAGATATGGTGGAAAAGCTTTTTGCTGAGTGTAGAGCGGCAAGACACGCAGAAGACGCAGATACGCAGCTCTCCGAAGCTAAGTGCCGGTCCCGGGCTTCTTTCGGCACAAACCGCTCTCAGGAGCTCCCTGCGCTCGCCACAATGCTCTGTGTGCGAAGAAGCCGCTTCTTCGCCTCCGGGAGAATCGGCGAGCGGCAGCTTCCCAAAGGCGAAGATGCAAGCTGCAGCACACAGGCACAGTGTGGGCAGCCTTCAGACTTAGAGAAAACAGTACTTTACCACTCTCCTGCCTTTTCCATGGTTATTCTATTGGAAAAGAACGAGTTTTGGACAACTACCTTTCATTCTTGCCAAACTCTTTGCAGACCCCCGTGCAAGCTTTAGAAGAAGATTTTGGATGTTTTCTTTCCTGGCAGAGTTTCTCCTTGCAAGATATGGTGGAAAAGCTTTTTGCTGAGTGTAGAGCGGCAAGACACGCAGAAGACGCAGATACGCAGCTCTCCGAAGCTAAGTGCCGGTCCCGGGCTTCTTTCGGCACAAACCGCTCTCAGGAGCTCCCTGCGCTCGCCACAATGCTCTGTGTGCGAAGAAGCCGCTTCTTCGCCTCCGGGAGAATCGGCGAGCGGCAGCTTCCCAAAGGCGAAGATGCAAGCTGCAGCACACAGGCACAGTGTGGGCAGCCTTCAGACTTAGAGAAAACAGTACTTTACCACTCTCCTGCCTTTTCCATGGTTATTCTATTGGAAAAGAACGAGTTTTGGACAACTACCTTTCATTCTTGCCAAACTCTTTGCAGACCCCCGTGCAAGCTTTAGAACAAGATTTTGGATGTTTTCTTTCCTGGCAGAGTTTCTCCTTGCAAGATATGGTGGAAAAGCTTTTTGCTGAGTGTAGAGCGGCAAGACACGCAGAAGACGCAGATACGCAGCTCTCCGAAGCTAAGTGCCGGTCCCGGGCTTCTTTCGGCACAAACCGCTCTCAGGAGCTCCCTGCGCTCGCCACAATGCTCTGTGTGCGAAGAAGCCGCTTCTTCGCCTCCGGGAGAATCGGCGAGCGGCAGCTTCCCAAAGGCGAAGATGCAAGCTGCAGCACGCAGGCACAGTGTGGGCAGCCTTCAGACTTCGAGAAAACAGTACTTTACCACTCTCCTGCCTTTTCCATGGTTATTCTATTGGAAAAGAACGAGTTTTGGACAACTACCTTTCATTCTTGCCAAACTCTTTGCAGACCCCCGTGCAAGCTTTAGAACAAGATTTTGGATGTTTTCTTTCCTGGCAGAGTTTCTCCTTGCAAGATATGGTGGAAAAGCTTTTTGCTGAGTGTAGAGCGGCAAGACACGCAGAAGACGCAGATACGCAGCTCTCCGAAGCTAAGTGCCGGTCCCGGGCTTCTTTCGGCACAAACCGCTCTCAGGAGCTCCCTGCGCTCGCCACAATGCTCTGTGTGCGAAGAAGCCGCTTCTTCGCCTCCGGGAGAATCGGCGAGCGGCAGCTTCCCAAAGGCGAAGATGCAAGCTGCAGCACACAGGCACAGTGTGGGCAGCCTTCAGACTTAGAGAAAACAGTACTTTACCACTCTCCTGCCTTTTCCATGGTTATTCTATTGGAAAAGAACGAGTTTTGGACAACTACCTTTCATTCTTGCCAAACTCTTTGCAGACCCCCGTGCAAGCTTTAGAAGAAGATTTTGGATGTTTTCTTTCCTGGCAGAGTTTCTCCTTGCAAGATATGGTGGAAAAGCTTTTTGCTGAGTGTAGAGCGGCAAGACACGCAGAAGACGCAGATACGCAGCTCTCCGAAGCTAAGTGCCGGTCCCGGGCTTCTTTCGGCACAAACCGCTCTCAGGAGCTCCCTGCGCTCGCCACAATGCTCTGTGTGCGAAGAAGCCGCTTCTTCGCCTCCGGGAGAATCGGCGAGCGGCAGCTTCCCAAAGGCGAAGATGCAAGCTGCAGCACACAGGCACAGTGTGGGCAGCCTTCAGACTTCGAGAAAACAGTACTTTACCACTCTCCTGCCTTTTCCATGGTTATTCTATTGGAAAAGAACGAGTTTTGGACAACTACCTTTCATTCTTGCCAAACTCTTTGCAGACCCCCGTGCAAGCTTTAGAACAAGATTTTGGATGTTTTCTTTCCTGGCAGAGTTTCTCCTTGCAAGATATGGTGGAAAAGCTTTTTGCTGAGTGTAGAGCGGCAAGACACGCAGAAGACGCAGATACGCAGCTCTCCGAAGCTAAGTGCCGGTCCCGGGCTTCTTTCGGCACAAACCGCTCTCAGGAGCTCCCTGCGCTCGCCACAATGCTCTGTGTGCGAAGAAGCCGCTTCTTCGCCTCCTGGAGAATCGGCGAGCGGCAGCTTCCCAAAGGCGAAGATGCAAGCTGCAGCACACAGGCACAGTGTGGGCAGCCTTCAGACTTAGAGAAAACAGTACTTTACCACTCTCCTGCCTTTTCCATGGTTATTCTATTGGAAAAGAACGAGTTTTGGACAACTACCTTTCATTCTTGCCAAACTCTTTGCAGACCCCCGTGCAAGCTTTAGAAGAAGATTTTGGATGTTTTCTTTCCTGGCAGAGTTTCTCCTTGCAAGATATGGTGGAAAAGCTTTTTGCTGAGTGTAGAGCGGCAAGACACGCAGAAGACGCAGATACGCAGCTCTCCGAAGCTAAGTGCCGGTCCCGGGCTTCTTTCGGCACAAACCGCTCTCAGGAGCTCCCTGCGCTCGCCACAATGCTCTGTGTGCGAAGAAGCCGCTTCTTCGCCTCCGGGAGAATCGGCGAGCGGCAGCTTCCCAAAGGCGAAGATGCAAGCTGCAGCACACAGGCACAGTGTGGGCAGCCTTCAGACTTAGAGAAAACAGTACTTTACCACTCTCCTGCCTTTTCCATGGTTATTCTATTGGAAAAGAACGAGTTTTGGACAACTACCTTTCATTCTTGCCAAACGCTTTGCAGACCCCCTTGCAAGCTTTAGAACAAGATTTTGGATGTTTTCTTTCCTGGCAGAGTTTCTCCTTGCAAGATATGGTGGAAAAGCTTTTTGCTGAGTGTAGAGCGGCAAGACACGCAGAAGACGCAGATACGCAGCTCTCCGAAGCTAAGTGCCGGTCCCGGGCTTCTTTCGGCACAAACCGCTCTCAGGAGCTCCCTGCGCTCGCCACAATGCTCTGTGTGCGAAGAAGCCGCTTCTTCGCCTCCGGGAGAATCGGCGAGCGGCAGCTTCCCAAAGGCGAAGATGCAAGCTGCAGCACACAGGCACAGTGTGGGCAGCCTTCAGACTTAGAGAAAACAGTACTTTACCACTCTCCTGCCTTTTCCATGGTTATTCTATTGGAAAAGAACGAGTTTTGGACAACTACCTTTCATTCTTGCCAAACTCTTTGCAGACCCCCGTGCAAGCTTTAGAAGAAGATTTTGGATGTTTTCTTTCCTGGCAGAGTTTCTCCTTGCAAGATATGGTGGAAAAGCTTTTGGCTGAGTGTAGAGCGGCAAGACACGCAGAAGACGCAGATACGCAGCTCTCCGAAGCTAAGTGCCGGTCCCGGGCTTCTTTCGGCACAAACCGCTCTCAGGAGCTCCCTGCGCTCGCCACAATGCTCTGTGTGCGAAGAAGCCGCTTCTTCGCCTCCGGGAGAATCGGCGAGCGGCAGCTTCCCAAAGGCGAAGATGCAAGCTGCAGCACGCAGGCACAGTGTGGGCAGCCTTCAGACTTAGAGAAAACAGTACTTTACCACTCTCCTGCCTTTTCCATGGTTATTCTATTGGAAAAGAACGAGTTTTGGACAACTACCTTTCCTTCTTGCCAAACTCTTTGCAGACCCCCGTGCAAGCTTTAGAAGAAGATTTTGGATGTTTTCTTTCCTGGCAGAGTTTCTCCTTGCAAGATATGGTGGAAAAGCTTTTTGCTGAGTGTAGAGCGGCAAGACACGCAGAAGACGCAGATACGCAGCTCTCCGAAGCTAAGTGCCGGTCCCGGGCTTCTTTCGGCACAAACCGCTCTCAGGAGCTCCCTGCGCTCGCCACAATGCTCTGTGTGCGAAGAAGCAGCTTCTTCGCCTCCTGGAGAATCGGCGAGCGGCAGCTTCCCAAAGGCGAAGATGCAAGCTGCAGCACACAGGCACAGTGTGGGCAGCCTTCAGACTTCGAGAAAACAGTACTTTACCACTCTCCTGCCTTTTCCATGGTTATTCTATTGGAAAAGAACGAGTTTTGGACAACTACCTTTCATTCTTGCCAAACTCTTTGCAGACCCCCGTGCAAGCTTTAGAACAAGATTTTGGATGTTTTCTTTCCTGGCAGAGTTTCTCCTTGCAAGATATGCTGGAAAAGCTTTTTGCTGAGTGTAGAGCGGCAAGACACGCAGAAGACGCAGATACGCAGCTCTCCGAAGCTAAGTGCCGGTCCCGGGCTTCTTTCGGCACAAACCGCTCTCAGGAGCTCCCTGCGCTCGCCACAATGCTCTGTGTGCGAAGAAGCCGCTTCTTCGCCTCCGGGAGAATCGGCGAGCGGCAGCTTCCCAAAGGCGAAGATGCAAGCTGCAGCACACAGGCACAGTGTGGGCAGCCTTCAGACTTAGAGAAAACAGTACTTTACCACTCTCCTGCCTTTTCCATGGTTATTCTATTGGAAAAGAACGAGTTTTGGACAACTACCTTTCATTCTTGCCAAACGCTTTGCAGACCCCCGTGCAAGCTTTAGAAGAAGATTTTGGATGTTTTCTTTCCTGGCAGAGTTTCTCCTTGCAAGATATGGTGGAAAAGCTTTTTGCTGAGTGTAGAGCGGCAAGACACGCAGAAGACGCAGATACGCAGCTCTCCGAAGCTAAGTGCCGGTCCCGGGCTTCTTTCGGCACAAACCGCTCTCAGGAGCTCCCTGCGCTCGCCACAATGCTCTGTGTGCGAAGAAGCTGCTTCTTCGCCTCCGGGAGAATCGGCGAGCGGCAGCTTCCCAAAGGCGAAGATGCAAGCTGCAGCACACAGGCACAGTGTGGGCAGCCTTCAGACTTCGAGAAAACAGTACTTTACCACTCTCCTGCCTTTTCCATGGTTATTCTATTGGAAAAGAACGAGTTTTGGACAACTACCTTTCATTCTTGCCAAACTCTTTGCAGACCCCCGTGCAAGCTTTAGAACAAGATTTTGGATGTTTTCTTTCCTGGCAGAGTTTCTCCTTGCAAGATATGGTGGAAAAGCTTTTTGCTGAGTGTAGAGCGGCAAGACACGCAGAAGACGCAGATACGCAGCTCTCCGAAGCTAAGTGCCGGTCCCGGGCTTCTTTCGGCACAAACCGCTCTCAGGAGCTCCCTGCGCTCGCCACAATGCTCTGTGTGCGAAGAAGCCGCTTCTTCGCCTCCGGGAGAATCGGCGAGCGGCAGCTTCCCAAAGGCGAAGATGCAAGCTGCAGCACACAGGCACAGTGTGGGCAGCCTTCAGACTTCGAGAAAACAGTACTTTACCACTCTCCTGCCTTTTCCATGGTTATTCTATTGGAAAAGAACGAGTTTTGGACAACTACCTTTCATTCTTGCCAAACTCTTTGCAGACCCCCGTGCAAGCTTTAGAACAAGATTTTGGATGTTTTCTTTCCTGGCAGAGTTTCTCCTTGCAAGATATGGTGGAAAAGCTTTTTGCTGAGTGTAGAGCGGCAAGACACGCAGAAGACGCAGATACGCAGCTCTCCGAAGCTAAGTGCCGGTCCCGGGCTTCTTTCGGCACAAACCGCTCTCAGGAGCTCCCTGCGCTCACCACAATGCTCTGTGTGCGAAGAAGCCGCTTCTTCGCCTCCTGGAGAATCGGCGAGCGGCAGCTTCCCAAAGGCGAAGATGCAAGCTGCAGCACACAGGCACAGTGTGGGCAGCCTTCAGACTTAGAGAAAACAGTACTTTACCACTCTCCTGCCTTTTCCATGGTTATTCTATTGGAAAAGAACGAGTTTTGGACAACTACCTTTCATTCTTGCCAAACGCTTTGCAGACCCCCGTGCAAGCTTTAGAACAAGATTTTGGATGTTTTCTTTCCTGGCAGAGTTTCTCCTTGCAAGATATGGTGGAAAAGCTTTTTGCTGAGTGTAGAGCGGCAAGACACGCAGAAGACGCAGATACGCAGCTCTCCGAAGCTAAGTGCCGGTCCCGGGCTTCTTTCGGCACAAACCGCTCTCAGGAGCTCCCTGCGCTCGCCACAATGCTCTGTGTGCGAAGAAGCCGCTTCTTCGCCTCCGGGAGAATCGGCGAGCGGCAGCTTCCCAAAGGCGAAGATGCAAGCTGCAGCACGCAGGCACAGTGTGGGCAGCCTTCAGACTTAGAGAAAACAGTACTTTACCACTCTCCTGCCTTTTCCATGGTTATTCTATTGGAAAAGAACGAGTTTTGGACAACTACCTTTCATTCTTGCCAAACGCTTTGCAGACCCCCTTGCAAGCTTTAGAACAAGATTTTGGATGTTTTCTTTCCTGGCAGAGTTTCTCCTTGCAAGATATGGTGGAAAAGCTTTTTGCTGAGTGTAGAGCGGCAAGACACGCAGAAGACGCAGATACGCAGCTCTCCGAAGCTAAGTGCCGGTCCCGGGCTTCTTTCGGCACAAACCGCTCTCAGGAGCTCCCTGCGCTCGCCACAATGCTCTGTGTGCGAAGAAGCCGCTTCTTCGCCTCCGGGAGAATCGGCGAGCGGCAGCTTCCCAAAGGCGAAGATGCAAGCTGCACCACACAGGCACAGTGTGGGCAGCCTTCAGACTTCGAGAAAACAGTACTTTACCACTCTCCTGCCTTTTCCATGGTTATTCTATTGGAAAAGAACGAGTTTTGGACAACTACCTTTCATTCTTGCCAAACTCTTTGCAGACCCCCGTGCAAGCTTTAGAACAAGATTTTGGATGTTTTCTTTCCTGGCAGAGTTTCTCCTTGCAAGATATGGTGGAAAAGCTTTTTGCTGAGTGTAGAGCGGCAAGACACGCAGAAGACGCAGATACGCAGCTCTCCGAAGCTAAGTGCCGGTCCCGGGCTTCTTTCGGCACAAACCGCTCTCAGGAGCTCCCTGCGCTCGCCACAATGCTCTGTGTGCGAAGAAGCCGCTTCTTCGCCTCCGGGAGAATCGGCGAGCGGCAGCTTCCCAAAGGCGAAGATGCAAGCTGCAGCACACAGGCACAGTGTGGGCAGCCTTCAGACTTCGAGAAAACAGTACTTTACCACTCTCCTGCCTTTTCCATGGTTATTCTATTGGAAAAGAACGAGTTTTGGACAACTACCTTTCATTCTTGCCAAACTCTTTGCAGACCCCCGTGCAAGCTTTAGAACAAGATTTTGGATGTTTTCTTTCCTGGCAGAGTTTCTCCTTGCAAGATATGGTGGAAAAGCTTTTTACTGAGTGTAGAGCGGCAAGACACGCAGAAGACGCAGATACGCAGCTCTCCGAAGCTAAGTGCCGGTCCCGGGCTTCTTTCGGCACAAACCGCTCTCAGGAGCTCCCTGCGCTCGCCACAATGCTCTGTGTGCGAAGAAGCCGCTTCTTCGCCTCCGGGAGAATCGGCGAGCGGCAGCTTCCCAAAGGCGAAGATGCAAGCTGCACCACACAGGCACAGTGTGGGCAGCCTTCAGACTTAGAGAAAACAGTACTTTACCACTCTCCTGCCTTTTCCATGGTTATTCTATTGGAAAAGAACGAGTTTTGGACAACTACCTTTCATTCTTGCCAAACTCTTTGCAGACCCCCGTGCAAGCTTTAGAAGAAGATTTTGGATGTTTTCTTTCCTGGCAGAGTTTCTCCTTGCAAGATATGGTGGAAAAGCTTTTTGCTGAGTGTAGAGCGGCAAGACACGCAGAAGACGCAGATACGCAGCTCTCCGAAGCTAAGTGCCGGTCCCGGGCTTCTTTCGGCACAAACCGCTCTCAGGAGCTCCCTGCGCTCGCCACAATGCTCTGTGTGCGAAGAAGCCGCTTCTTCGCCTCCGGGAGAATCGGCGAGCGGCAGCTTCCCAAAGGCGAAGATGCAAGCTGCAGCACACAGGCACAGTGTGGGCAGCCTTCAGACTTCGAGAAAACAGTACTTTACCACTCTCCTGCCTTTTCCATGGTTATTCTATTGGAAAAGAACGAGTTTTGGACAACTACCTTTCATTCTTGCCAAACTCTTTGCAGACCCCCGTGCAAGCTTTAGAACAAGATTTTGGATGTTTTCTTTCCTGGCAGAGTTTCTCCTTGCAAGATATGGTGGAAAAGCTTTTTGCTGAGTGTAGAGCGGCAAGACACGCAGAAGACGCAGATACGCAGCTCTCCGAAGCTAAGTGCCGGTCCCGGGCTTCTTTCGGCACAAACCGCTCTCAGGAGCTCCCCGCGCTCGCCACAATGCTCTGTGTGCGAAGAAGCCGCTTCTTCGCCTCCGGGAGAATCGGCGAGCGGCAGCTTCCCAAAGGCGAAGATGCAAGCTGCAGCACGCAGGCACAGTGTGGGCAGCCTTCAGACTTAGAGAAAACAGTACTTTACCACTCTCCTGCCTTTTCCATGGTTATTCTATTGGAAAAGAATGAGTTTTGGACAACTACCTTTCATTCTTGCCAAACGCTTTGCAGACCCCCTTGCAAGCTTTAGAACAAGATTTTGGATGTTTTCTTTCCTGGCAGAGTTTCTCCTTGCAAGATATGGTGGAAAAGCTTTTTGCTGAGTGTAGAGCGGCAAGACACGCAGAAGACGCAGATACGCAGCTCTCCGAAGCTAAGTGCCGGTCCCGGGCTTCTTTCGGCACAAACCGCTCTCAGGAGCTCCCTGCGCTCGCCACAATGCTCTGTGTGCGAAGAAGCCGCTTCTTCGCCTCCGGGAGAATCGGCGAGCGGCAGCTTCCCAAAGGCGAAGATGCAAGCTGCAACACACAGGCACAGTGTGGGCAGCCTTCAGACTTAGAGAAAACAGTACTTGACCACTCTCCTGCCTTTTCCATGGTTATTCTATTGGAAAAGAACGAGTTTTGGACAACTACCTTTCATTCTTGCCAAACTCTTTGCAGACCCCCGTGCAAGCTTTAGAACAAGATTTTGGATGTTTTCTTTCCTGGCAGAGTTTCTCCTTGCAAGATATGGTGGAAAAGCTTTTTGCTGAGTGTAGAGCGGCAAGACACGCAGAAGACGCAGATACGCAGCTCTCCGAAGCTAAGTGCCGGTCCCGGGCTTCTTTCGGCACAAACCGCTCTCAGGAGCTCCCTGCGCTCGCCACAATGCTCTGTGTGCGAAGAAGCAGCTTCTTCGCCTCCTGGAGAATCGGCGAGCGGCAGCTTCCCAAAGGCGAAGATGCAAGCTGCAGCACACAGGCACAGTGTGGGCAGCCTTCAGACTTCGAGAAAACAGTACTTGACCACTCTCCTGCCTTTTCCATGGTTATTCTATTGGAAAAGAACGAGTTTTGGACAACTACCTTTCATTCTTGCCAAACTCTTTGCAGACCCCCGTGCAAGCTTTAGAACAAGATTTTGGATGTTTTCTTTCCTGGCAGAGTTTCTCCTTGCAAGATATGGTGGAAAAGCTTTTTGCTGAGTGTAGAGCGGCAAGACACGCAGAAGACGCAGATACGCAGCTCTCCGAAGCTAAGTGCCGGTCCCGGGCTTCTTTCGGCACAAACCGCTCTCAGGAGCTCCCTGCGCTCGCCACAATGCTCTGTGTGCGAAGAAGCCGCTTCTTCGCCTCCGGGAGAATCGGCGAGCGGCAGCTTCCCAAAGGCGAAGATGCAAGCTGCAGCACACAGGCACAGTGTGGGCAGCCTTCAGACTTAGAGAAAACAGTACTTTACCACTCTCCTGCCTTTTCCATGGTTATTCTATTGGAAAAGAACGAGTTTTGGACAACTACCTTTCATTCTTGCCAAACTCTTTGCAGACCCCCGTGCAAGCTTTAGAAGAAGATTTTGGATGTTTTCTTTCCTGGCAGAGTTTCTCCTTGCAAGATATGGTGGAAAAGCTTTTTGCTGAGTGTAGAGCGGCAAGACACGCAGAAGACGCAGATACGCAGCTCTCCGAAGCTAAGTGCCGGTCCCGGGCTTCTTTCGGCACAAACCGCTCTCAGGAGCTCCCTGCGCTCGCCACAATGCTCTGTGTGCGAAGAAGCCGCTTCTTCGCCTCCTGGAGAATCGGCGAGCGGCAGCTTCCCAAAGGCGAAGATGCAAGCTGCACCACACAGGCACAGTGTGGGCAGCCTTCAGACTTCGAGAAAACAGTACTTTACCACTCTCCTGCCTTTTCCATGGTTATTCTATTGGAAAAGAACGAGTTTTGGACAACTCTTTCATTCTTGCCAAACTCTTTGCAGACCCCCGTGCAAGCTTTAGAAGAAGATTTTGGATGTTTTCTTTCCTGGCAGAGTTTCTCCTTGCAAGATATGGTGGAAAAGCTTTTTGCTGAGTGTAGAGCGGCAAGACACGCAGAAGACGCAGATACGCAGCTCTCCGAAGCTAAGTGCCGGTCCCGGGCTTCTTTCGGCACAAACCGCTCTCAGGAGCTCCCCGCGCTCGCCACAATGCTCTGTGTGCGAAGAAGCCGCTTCTTCGCCTCCGGGAGAATCGGCGAGCGGCAGCTTCCCAAAGGCGAAGATGCAAGCTGCAGCACGCAGGCACAGTGTGGGCAGCCTTCAGACTTAGAGAAAACAGTACTTTACCACTCTCCTGCCTTTTCCATGGTTATTCTATTGGAAAAGAACGAGTTTTGGACAACTACCTTTCATTCTTGCCAAACGCTTTGCAGACCCCCTTGCAAGCTTTACTACAAGATTTTGGATGTTTTCTTTCCTGGCAGAGTTTCTCCTTGCAAGATATGGTGGAAAAGCTTTTTGCTGAGTGTAGAGCGGCAAGACACGCAGAAGACGCAGATACGCAGCTCTCCGAAGCTAAGTGCCGGTCCCGGGCTTCTTTCGGCACAAACCGCTCTCAGGAGCTCCCTGCGCTCGCCACAATGCTCTGTGTGCGAAGAAGCCGCTTCTTCGCCTCCGGGAGAATCGGCGAGCGGCAGCTTCCCAAAGGCGAAGATGCAAGCTGCAGCACGCAGGCACAGTGTGGGCAGCCTTCAGACTTAGAGAAAACAGTACTTTACCACTCTCCTGCCTTTTCCATGGTTATTCTATTGGAAAAGAACGAGTTTTGGACAACTACCTTTCATTCTTGCCAAACTCTTTGCAGACCCCCGTGCAAGCTTTAGAACAAGATTTTGGATGTTTTCTTTCCTGGCAGAGTTTCTCCTTGCAAGATATGGTGGAAAAGCTTTTTGCTGAGTGTAGAGCGGCAAGACACGCAGAAGACGCAGATACGCAGCTCTCCGAAGCTAAGTGCCGGTCCCGGGCTTCTTTCGGCACAAACCGCTCTCAGGAGCTCCCTGCGCTCGCCACAATGCTCTGTGTGCGAAGAAGCAGCTTCTTCGCCTCCTGGAGAATCGGCGAGCGGCAGCTTCCCAAAGGCGAAGATGCAAGCTGCAGCACACAGGCACAGTGTGGGCAGCCTTCAGACTTAGAGAAAACAGTACTTTACCACTCTCCTGCCTTTTCCATGGTTATTCTATTGGAAAAGAACGAGTTTTGGACAACTACCTTTCATTCTTGCCAAACTCTTTGCAGACCCCGTGCAAGCTTTAGAAGAAGATTTTGGATGTTTTCTTTCCTGGCAGAGTTTCTCCTTGCAAGATATGGTGGAAAAGCTTTTTGCTGAGTGTAGAGCGGCAAGACACGCAGAAGACGCAGATACGCAGCTCTCCGAAGCTAAGTGCCGGTCCCGGGCTTCTTTCGGCACAAACCGCTCTCAGGAGCTCCCTGCGCTCGCCACAATGCTCTGTGTGCGAAGAAGCCGCTTCTTCGCCTCTGGGAGAATCGGCGAGCGGCAGCTTCCCAAAGGCGAAGATGCAAGCTGCAGCACACAGGCACAGTGTGGGCAGCCTTCAGACTTCGAGAAAACAGTACTTTACCACTCTCCTGCCTTTTCCATGGTTATTCTATTGGAAAAGAACGAGTTTTGGACAACTACCTTTCATTCTTGCCAAACTCTTTGCAGACCCCCGTGCAAGCTTTAGAACAAGATTTTGGATGTTTTCTTTCCTGGCAGAGTTTCTCCTTGCAAGATATGGTGGAAAAGCTTTTTGCTGAGTGTAGAGCGGCAAGACACGCAGAAGACGCAGATACGCAGCTCTCCGAAGCTAAGTGCCGGTCCCGGGCTTCTTTCGGCACAAACCGCTCTCAGGAGCTCCCTGCGCTCGCCACAATGCTCTGTGTGCGAAGAAGCCGCTTCTTCGCCTCCGGGAGAATCGGCGAGCGGCAGCTTCCCAAAGGCGAAGATGCAAGCTGCAGCACACAGGCACAGTGTGGGCAGCCTTCAGACTTCGAGAAAACAGTACTTGACCACTCTCCTGCCTTTTCCATGGTTATTCTATTGGAAAAGAACGAGTTTTGGACAACTACCTTTCATTCTTGCCAAACTCTTTGCAGACCCCCGTGCAAGCTTTAGAAGAAGATTTTGGATGTTTTCTTTCCTGGCAGAGTTTCTCCTTGCAAGATATGGTGGAAAAGCTTTTTGCTGAGTGTAGAGCGGCAAGACACGCAGAAGACGCAGATACGCAGCTCTCCGAAGCTAAGTGCCGGTCCCGGGCTTCTTTCGGCACAAACCGCTCTCAGGAGCTCCCTGCGCTCGCCACAATGCTCTGTGTGCGAAGAAGCCGCTTCTTCGCCTCCTGGAGAATCGGCGAGCGGCAGCTTCCCAAAGGCGAAGATGCAAGCTGCACCACACAGGCACAGTGTGGGCAGCCTTCAGACTTCGAGAAAACAGTACTTTACCACTCTCCTGCCTTTTCCATGGTTATTCTATTGGAAAAGAACGAGTTTTGGACAACTACCTTTCATTCTTGCCAAACTCTTTGCAGACCCCCGTGCAAGCTTTAGAAGAAGATTTTGGATGTTTTCTTTCCTGGCAGAGTTTCTCCTTGCAAGATATGGTGGAAAAGCTTTTTGCTGAGTGTAGAGCGGCAAGACACGCAGAAGACGCAGATACGCAGCTCTCCGAAGCTAAGTGCCGGTCCCGGGCTTCTTTCGGCACAAACCGCTCTCAGGAGCTCCCCGCGCTCGCCACAATGCTCTGTGTGCGAAGAAGCCGCTTCTTCGCCTCCGGGAGAATCGGCGAGCGGCAGCTTCCCAAAGGCGAAGATGCAAGCTGCAGCACGCAGGCACAGTGTGGGCAGCCTTCAGACTTAGAGAAAACAGTACTTTACCACTCTCCTGCCTTTTCCATGGTTATTCTATTGGAAAAGAACGAGTTTTGGACAACTACCTTTCATTCTTGCCAAACGCTTTGCAGACCCCCTTGCAAGCTTTAGAACAAGATTTTGGATGTTTTCTTTCCTGGCAGAGTTTCTCCTTGCAAGATATGGTGGAAAAGCTTTTTGCTGAGTGTAGAGCGGCAAGACACGCAGAAGACGCAGATACGCAGCTCTCCGAAGCTAAGTGCCGGTCCCGGGCTTCTTTCGGCACAAACCGCTCTCAGGAGCTCCCTGCGCTCGCCACAATGCTCTGTGTGCGAAGAAGCCGCTTCTTCGCCTCCGGGAGAATCGGCGAGCGGCAGCTTCCCAAAGGCGAAGATGCAAGCTGCAGCACGCAGGCACAGTGTGGGCAGCCTTCAGACTTAGAGAAAACAGTACTTTACCACTCTCCTGCCTTTTCCATGGTTATTCTATTGGAAAAGAACGAGTTTTGGACAACTACCTTTCATTCTTGCCAAACTCTTTGCAGACCCCCGTGCAAGCTTTAGAACAAGATTTTGGATGTTTTCTTTCCTGGCAGAGTTTCTCCTTGCAAGATATGGTGGAAAAGCTTTTTGCTGAGTGTAGAGCGGCAAGACACGCAGAAGACGCAGATACGCAGCTCTCCGAAGCTAAGTGCCGGTCCCGGGCTTCTTTCGGCACAAACCGCTCTCAGGAGCTCCCTGCGCTCGCCACAATGCTCTGTGTGCGAAGAAGCAGCTTCTTCGCCTCCTGGAGAATCGGCGAGCGGCAGCTTCCCAAAGGCGAAGATGCAAGCTGCAGCACACAGGCACAGTGTGGGCAGCCTTCAGACTTCGAGAAAACAGTACTTTACCACTCTCCTGCCTTTTCCATGGTTATTCTATTGGAAAAGAACGAGTTTTGGACAACTACCTTTCATTCTTGCCAAACTCTTTGCAGACCCCCGTGCAAGCTTTAGAACAAGATTTTGGATGTTTTCTTTCCTGGCAGAGTTTCTCCTTGCAAGATATGGTGGAAAAGCTTTTTGCTGAGTGTAGAGCGGCAAGACACGCAGAAGACGCAGATACGCAGCTCTCCGAAGCTAAGTGCCGGTCCCGGGCTTCTTTCGGCACAAACCGCTCTCAGGAGCTCCCTGCGCTCGCCACAATGCTCTGTGTGCGAAGAAGCCGCTTCTTCGCCTCCGGGAGAATCGGCGAGCGGCAGCTTCCCAAAGGCGAAGATGCAAGCTGCAGCACACAGGCACAGTGTGGGCAGCCTTCAGACTTCGAGAAAACAGTACTTGACCACTCTCCTGCCTTTTCCATGGTTATTCTATTGGAAAAGAACGAGTTTTGGACAACTACCTTTCATTCTTGCCAAACTCTTTGCAGACCCCCGTGCAAGCTTTAGAAGAAGATTTTGGATGTTTTCTTTCCTGGCAGAGTTTCTCCTTGCAAGATATGGTGGAAAAGCTTTTTGCTGAGTGTAGAGCGGCAAGACACGCAGAAGACGCAGATACGCAGCTCTCCGAAGCTAAGTGCCGGTCCCGGGCTTCTTTCGGCACAAACCGCTCTCAGGAGCTCCCTGCGCTCGCCACAATGCTCTGTGTGCGAAGAAGCCGCTTCTTCGCCTCCTGGAGAATCGGCGAGCGGCAGCTTCCCAAAGGCGAAGATGCAAACTGCAGCACACAGGCACAGTGTGGGCAGCCTTCAGACTTCGAGAAAACAGTACTTTACCACTCTCCTGCCTTTTCCATGGTTATTCTATTGGAAAAGAACGAGTTTTGGACAACTACCTTTCATTCTTGCCAAACTCTTTGCAGACCCCCGTGCAAGCTTTAGAACAAGATTTTGGATGTTTTCTTTCCTGGCAGAGTTTCTCCTTGCAAGATATGGTGGAAAAGCTTTTTGCTGAGTGTAGAGCGGCAAGACACGCAGAAGACGCAGATACGCAGCTCTCCGAAGCTAAGTGCCGGTCCCGGGCTTCTTTCGGCACAAACCGCTCTCAGGAGCTCCCCGCGCTCGCCACAATGCTCTGTGTGCGAAGAAGCCGCTTCTTCGCCTCCGGGAGAATCGGCGAGCGGCAGCTTCCCAAAGGCGAAGATGCAAGCTGCAGCACACAGGCACAGTGTGGGCAGCCTTCAGACTTAGAGAAAACAGTACTTTACCACTCTCCTGCCTTTTCCATGCTTATTCTATTGGAAAAGAACGAGTTTTGGACAACTACCTTTCATTCTTGCCAAACTCTTTGCAGACCCCCGTGCAAGCTTTAGAACAAGATTTTGGATGTTTTCTTTCCTGGCAGAGTTTCTCCTTGCAAGATATGGTGGAAAAGCTTTTTGCTGAGTGTAGAGCGGCAAGACACGCAGAAGACGCAGATACGCAGCTCTCCGAAGCTAAGTGCCGGTCCCGGGCTTCTTTCGGCACAAACCGCTCTCAGGAGCTCCCCGCGCTCGCCACAATGCTCTGTGTGCGAAGAAGCCGCTTCTTCGCCTCCGGGAGAATCGGCGAGCGGCAGCTTCCCAAAGGCGAAGATGCAAGCTGCAGCACGCAGGCACAGTGTGGGCAGCCTTCAGACTTCGAGAAAACAGTACTTTACCACTCTCCTGCCTTTTCCATGGTTATTCTATTGGAAAAGAACGAGTTTTGGACAACTACCTTTCATTCTTGCCAAACTCTTTGCAGACCCCCGTGCAAGCTTTAGAACAAGATTTTGGATGTTTTCTTTCCTGGCAGAGTTTCTCCTTGCAAGATATGGTGGAAAAGCTTTGTACTGAGTGTAGAGCGGCAAGACACGCAGAAGACGCAGATACGCAGCTCTCCGAAGCTAAGTGCCGGTCCCGGGCTTCTTTCGGCACAAACCGCTCTCAGGAGCTCCCTGCGCTCGCCACAATGCTCTGTGTGCGAAGAAGCCGCTTCTTCGCCTGCGGGAGAATCGGCGAGCGGCAGCTTCCCAAAGGCGAAGATGCAAGCTGCAGCACACAGGCACAGTGTGGGCAGCCTTCAGACTTAGAGAAAACAGTACTTTACCACTCTCCTGCCTTTTCCATGGTTATTCTATTGGAAAAGAACGAGTTTTGGACAACTACCTTTCATTCTTGCCAAACTCTTTGCAGACCCCCGTGCAAGCTTTAGAAGAAGATTTTGGATGTTTTCTTTCCTGGCAGAGTTTCTCCTTGCAAGATATGGTGGAAAAGCTTTTTGCTGAGTGTAGAGCGGCAAGACACGCAGAAGACGCAGATACGCAGCTCTCCGAAGCTAAGTGCCGGTCCCGGGCTTCTTTCGGCACAAACCGCTCTCAGGAGCTCCCTGCGCTCGCCACAATGCTCTGTGTGCGAAGAAGCCGCTTCTTCGCCTCCGGGAGAATCGGCGAGCGGCAGCTTCCCAAAGGCGAAGATGCAAGCTGCAGCACACAGGCACAGTGTGGGCAGCCTTCAGACTTCGAGAAAACAGTACTTTACCACTCTCCTGCCTTTTCCATGGTTATTCTATTGGAAAAGAACGAGTTTTGGACAACTACCTTTCATTCTTGCCAAACTCTTTGCAGACCCCCGTGCAAGCTTTAGAACAAGATTTTGGATGTTTTCTTTCCTGGCAGAGTTTCTCCTTGCAAGATATGGTGGAAAAGCTTTTTGCTGAGTGTAGAGCGGCAAGACACGCAGAAGACGCAGATACGCAGCTCTCCGAAGCTAAGTGCCGGTCCCGGGCTTCTTTCGGCACAAACCGCTCTCAGGAGCTCCCTGCGCTCGCCACAATGCTCTGTGTGCGAAGAAGCCGCTTCTTCGCCTCCGGGAGAATCGGCGAGCGGCAGCTTCCCAAAGGCGAAGATGCAAGCTGCAGCACACAGGCACAGTGTGGGCAGCCTTCAGACTTAGAGAAAACAGTACTTTACCACTCTCCTGCCTTTTCCATGGTTATTCTATTGGAAAAGAACGAGTTTTGGACAACTACCTTTCATTCTTGCCAAACTCTTTGCAGACCCCCGTGCAAGCTTTAGAACAAGATTTTGGATGTTTTCTTTCCTGGCAGAGTTTCTCCTTGCAAGATATGGTGGAAAAGCTTTTTGCTGAGTGTAGAGCGGCAAGACACGCAGAAGACGCAGATACGCAGCTCTCCGAAGCTAAGTGCCGGTCCCGGGCTTCTTTCGGCACAAACCGCTCTCAGGAGCTCCCTGCGCTCGCCACAATGCTCTGTGTGCGAAGAAGCCGCTTCTTCGCCTCCGGGAGAATCGGCGAGCGGCAGCTTCCCAAAGGCGAAGATGCAAGCTGCAGCACACAGGCACAGTGTGGGCAGCCTTCAGACTTCGAGAAAACAGTACTTTACCACTCTCCTGCCTTTTCCATGGTTATTCTATTGGAAAAGAACGAGTTTTGGACAACTACCTTTCATTCTTGCCAAACTCTTTGCAGACCCCCGTGCAAGCTTTAGAACTAAGATTTTGGATGTTTTCTTTCCTGGCAGAGTTTCTCCTTGCAAGATATGGTGGAAAAGCTTTTTACTGAGTGTAGAGCGGCAAGACACGCAGAAGACGCAGATACGCAGCTCTCCGAAGCTAAGTGCCGGTCCCGGGCTTCTTTCGGCACAAACCGCTCTCAGGAGCTCCCTGCGCTCGCCACAATGCTCTGTGTGCGAAGAAGCCGCTTCTTCGCCTCCGGGAGAATCGGCGAGCGGCAGCTTCCCAAAGGCGAAGATGCAAGCTGCAGCACACAGGCACAGTGTGGGCAGCCTTCAGACTTAGAGAAAACAGTACTTTACCACTCTCCTGCCTTTTCCATGGTTATTCTATTGGAAAAGAACGAGTTTTGGACAACTACCTTTCATTCTTGCCAAACTCTTTGCAGACCCCCTTGCAAGCTTTAGAACAAGATTTTGGATGTTTTCTTTCCTGGCAGAGTTTCTCCTTGCAAGATATGGTGGAAAAGCTTTTTGCTGAGTGTAGAGCGCAAGACACGCAGAAGACGCAGATACGCAGCTCTCCGAAGCTAAGTGCCGGTCCCGGGCTTCTTTCGGCACAAACCGCTCTCAGGAGCTCCCTGCGCTCGCCACAATGCTCTGTGTGCGAAGAAGCCGCTTCTTCGACTGCGGGAGAATCGGCGAGCGGCAGCTTCCCAAAGGCGAAGATGCAAGCTGCACCACACAGGCACAGTGTGGGCAGCCTTCAGACTTAGAGAAAACAGTACTTGACCACTCTCCTGCCTTTTCCATGGTTATTCTATTGGAAAAGAACGAGTTTTGGACAACTACCTTTCATTCTTGCCAAACTCTTTGCAGACCCCCGTGCAAGCTTTAGAACAAGATTTTGGATGTTTTCTTTCCTGGCAGAGTTTCTCCTTGCAAGATATGGTGGAAAAGCTTTTTGCTGAGTGTAGAGCGGCAAGACACGCAGAAGACGCAGATACGCAGCTCTCCGAAGCTAAGTGCCGGTCCCGGGCTTCTTTCGGCACAAACCGCTCTCAGGAGCTCCCTGCGCTCGCCACAATGCTCTGTGTGCGAAGAAGCAGCTTCTTCGCCTCCTGGAGAATCGGCGAGCGGCAGCTTCCCAAAGGCGAAGATGCAAGCTGCAGCACGCAGGCACAGTGTGGGCAGCCTTCAGACTTAGAGAAAACAGTACTTTACCACTCTCCTGCCTTTTCCATGGTTATTCTATTGGAAAAGAACGAGTTTTGGACAACTACCTTTCATTCTTGCCAAACTCTTTGCAGACCCCCGTGCAAGCTTTAGAAGAAGATTTTGGATGTTTTCTTTCCTGGCAGAGTTTCTCCTTGCAAGATATGGTGGAAAAGCTTTTTGCTGAGTGTAGAGCGGCAAGACACGCAGAAGACGCAGATACGCAGCTCTCCGAAGCTAAGTGCCGGTCCCGGGCTTCTTTCGGCACAAACCGCTCTCAGGAGCTCCCTGCGCTCGCCACAATGCTCTGTGTGCGAAGAAGCCGCTTCTTCGCCTCCTGGAGAATCGGCGAGCGGCAGCTTCCCAAAGGCGAAGATGCAAGCTGCACCACACAGGCACAGTGTGGGCAGCCTTCAGACTTCGAGAAAACAGTACTTTACCACTCTCCTGCCTTTTCCATGGTTATTCTATTGGAAAAGAACGAGTTTTGGACAACTACCTTTCATTCTTGCCAAACTCTTTGCAGACCCCCGTGCAAGCTTTAGAAGAAGATTTTGGATGTTTTCTTTCCTGGCAGAGTTTCTCCTTGCAAGATATGGTGGAAAAGCTTTTTGCTGAGTGTAGAGCGGCAAGACACGCAGAAGACGCAGATACGCAGCTCTCCGAAGCTAAGTGCCGGTCCCGGGCTTCTTTCGGCACAAACCGCTCTCAGGAGCTCCCCGCGCTCGCCACAATGCTCTGTGTGCGAAGAAGCCGCTTCTTCGCCTCCGGGAGAATCGGCGAGCGGCAGCTTCCCAAAGGCGAAGATGCAAGCTGCAGCACGCAGGCACAGTGTGGGCAGCCTTCAGACTTAGAGAAAACAGTACTTTACCACTCTCCTGCCTTTTCCATGGTTATTCTATTGGAAAAGAACGAGTTTTGGACAACTACCTTTCATTCTTGCCAAACGCTTTGCAGACCCCCTTGCAAGCTTTAGAACAAGATTTTGGATGTTTTCTTTCCTGGCAGAGTTTCTCCTTGCAAGATATGGTGGAAAAGCTTTTTGCTGAGTGTAGAGCGGCAAGACACGCAGAAGACGCAGATACGCAGCTCTCCGAAGCTAAGTGCCGGTCCCGGGCTTCTTTCGGCACAAACCGCTCTCAGGAGCTCCCTGCGCTCGCCACAATGCTCTGTGTGCGAAGAAGCCGCTTCTTCGCCTCCGGGAGAATCGGCGAGCGGCAGCTTCCCAAAGGCGAAGATGCAAGCTGCAGCACGCAGGCACAGTGTGGGCAGCCTTCAGACTTAGAGAAAACAGTACTTTACCACTCTCCTGCCTTTTCCATGGTTATTCTATTGGAAAAGAACGAGTTTTGGACAACTACCTTTCATTCTTGCCAAACTCTTTGCAGACCCCCGTGCAAGCTTTAGAACAAGATTTTGGATGTTTTCTTTCCTGGCAGAGTTTCTCCTTGCAAGATATGGTGGAAAAGCTTTTTGCTGAGTGTAGAGCGGCAAGACACGCAGAAGACGCAGATACGCAGCTCTCCGAAGCTAAGTGCCGGTCCCGGGCTTCTTTCGGCACAAACCGCTCTCAGGAGCTCCCTGCGCTCGCCACAATGCTCTGTGTGCGAAGAAGCAGCTTCTTCGCCTCCTGGAGAATCGGCGAGCGGCAGCTTCCCAAAGGCGAAGATGCAAGCTGCAGCACACAGGCACAGTGTGGGCAGCCTTCAGACTTCGAGAAAACAGTACTTTACCACTCTCCTGCCTTTTCCATGGTTATTCTATTGGAAAAGAACGAGTTTTGGACAACTACCTTTCATTCTTGCCAAACTCTTTGCAGACCCCCGTGCAAGCTTTAGAACAAGATTTTGGATGTTTTCTTTCCTGGCAGAGTTTCTCCTTGCAAGATATGGTGGAAAAGCTTTTTGCTGAGTGTAGAGCGGCAAGACACGCAGAAGACGCAGATACGCAGCTCTCCGAAGCTAAGTGCCGGTCCCGGGCTTCTTTCGGCACAAACCGCTCTCAGGAGCTCCCTGCGCTCGCCACAATGCTCTGTGTGCGAAGAAGCCGCTTCTTCGCCTCTGGGAGAATCGGCGAGCGGCAGCTTCCCAAAGGCGAAGATGCAAGCTGCAGCACACAGGCACAGTGTGGGCAGCCTTCAGACTTAGAGAAAACAGTACTTTACCACTCTCCTGCCTTTTCCATGGTTATTCTATTGGAAAAGAACGAGTTTTGGACAACTACCTTTCATTCTTGCCAAACTCTTTGCAGACCCCCGTGCAAGCTTTAGAACAAGATTTTAGATGTTTTCTTTCCTGGCAGAGTTTCTCCTTGCAAGATATGGTGGAAAAGCTTTTTGCTGAGTGTAGAGCGGCAAGACACGCAGAAGACGCAGATACGCAGCTCTCCGAAGCTAAGTGCCGGTCCCGGGCTTCTTTCGGCACAAACCGCTCTCAGGAGCTCCCTGCGCTCGCCACAATGCTCTGTGTGCGAAGAAGCCGCTTCTTCGCCTCCGGGAGAATCGGCGAGCGGCAGCTTCCCAAAGGCGAAGATGCAAGCTGCAGCACACAGGCACAGTGTGGGCAGCCTTCAGACTTCGAGAAAACAGTACTTGACCACTCTCCTGCCTTTTCCATGGTTATTCTATTGGAAAAGAACGAGTTTTGGACAACTACCTTTCATTCTTGCCAAACTCTTTGCAGACCCCCGTGCAAGCTTTAGAAGAAGATTTTGGATGTTTTCTTTCCTGGCAGAGTTTCTCCTTGCAAGATATGGTGGAAAAGCTTTTTGCTGAGTGTAGAGCGGCAAGACACGCAGAAGACGCAGATACGCAGCTCTCCGAAGCTAAGTGCCGGTCCCGGGCTTCTTTCGGCACAAACCGCTCTCAGGAGCTCCCTGCGCTCGCCACAATGCTCTGTGTGCGAAGAAGCAGCTTCTTCGCCTCCTGGAGAATCGGCGAGCGGCAGCTTCCCAAAGGCGAAGATGCAAGCTGCAGCACGCAGGCACAGTGTGGGCAGCCTTCAGACTTAGAGAAAACAGTACTTTACCACTCTCCTGCCTTTTCCATGGTTATTCTATTGGAAAAGAACGAGTTTTGGACAACTACCTTTCATTCTTGCCAAACTCTTTGCAGACCCCCGTGCAAGCTTTAGAACAAGATTTTGGATGTTTTCTTTCCTGGCAGAGTTTCTCCTTGCAAGATATGGTGGAAAAGCTTTTTACTGAGTGTAGAGCGGCAAGACACGCAGAAGACGCAGATACGCAGCTCTCCGAAGCTAAGTGCCGGTCCCGGGCTTCTTTCGGCACAAACCGCTCTCAGGAGCTCCCTGCGCTCGCCACAATGCTCTGTGTGCGAAGAAGCCGCTTCTTCGCCTCCGGGAGAATCGGCGAGCGGCAGCTTGCCAAAGGCGAAGATGCAAGCTGCAGCACACAGGCACAGTGTGGGCAGCCTTCAGACTTAGAGAAAACAGTACTTTACCACTCTCCTGCCTTTTCCATGGTTATTCTATTGGAAAAGAACGAGTTTTGGACAACTACCTTTCATTCTTGCCAAACTCTTTGCAGACCCCCGTGCAAGCTTTAGAAGAAGATTTTGGATGTTTTCTTTCCTGGCAGAGTTTCTCCTTGCAAGATATGGTGGAAAAGCTTTTTGCTGAGTGTAGAGCGGCAAGACACGCAGAAGACGCAGATACGCAGCTCTCCGAAGCTAAGTGCCGGTCCCGGGCTTCTTTCGGCACAAACCGCTCTCAGGAGCTCCCTGCGCTCGCCACAATGCTCTGTGTGCGAAGAAGCCGCTTCTTCGCCTCCTGGAGAATCGGCGAGCGGCAGCTTCCCAAAGGCGAAGATGCAAGCTGCACCACACAGGCACAGTGTGGGCAGCCTTCAGACTTCGAGAAAACAGTACTTTACCACTCTCCTGCCTTTTCCATGGTTATTCTATTGGAAAAGAACGAGTTTTGGACAACTACCTTTCATTCTTGCCAAACTCTTTGCAGACCCCCGTGCAAGCTTTAGAAGAAGATTTTGGATGTTTTCTTTCCTGGCAGAGTTTCTCCTTGCAAGATATGGTGGAAAAGCTTTTTGCTGAGTGTAGAGCGGCAAGACACGCAGAAGACGCAGATACGCAGCTCTCCGAAGCTAAGTGCCGGTCCCGGGCTTCTTTCGGCACAAACCGCTCTCAGGAGCTCCCCGCGCTCGCCACAATGCTCTGTGTGCGAAGAAGCCGCTTCTTCGCCTCCGGGAGAATCGGCGAGCGGCAGCTTCCCAAAGGCGAAGATGCAAGCTGCAGCACGCAGGCACAGTGTGGGCAGCCTTCAGACTTAGAGAAAACAGTACTTTACCACTCTCCTGCCTTTTCCATGGTTATTCTATTGGAAAAGAACGAGTTTTGGACAACTACCTTTCATTCTTGCCAAACGCTTTGCAGACCCCCTTGCAAGCTTTAGAACAAGATTTTGGATGTTTTCTTTCCTGGCAGAGTTTCTCCTTGCAAGATATGGTGGAAAAGCTTTTTGCTGAGTGTAGAGCGGCAAGACACGCAGAAGACGCAGATACGCAGCTCTCCGAAGCTAAGTGCCGGTCCCGGGCTTCTTTCGGCACAAACCGCTCTCAGGAGCTCCCTGCGCTCGCCACAATGCTCTGTGTGCGAAGAAGCCGCTTCTTCGCCTCCGGGAGAATCGGCGAGCGGCAGCTTCCCAAAGGCGAAGATGCAAGCTGCAGCACGCAGGCACAGTGTGGGCAGCCTTCAGACTTAGAGAAAACAGTACTTTACCACTCTCCTGCCTTTTCCATGGTTATTCTATTGGAAAAGAACGAGTTTTGGACAACTACCTTTCATTCTTGCCAAACTCTTTGCAGACCCCCGTGCAAGCTTTAGAACAAGATTTTGGATGTTTTCTTTCCTGGCAGAGTTTCTCCTTGCAAGATATGGTGGAAAAGCTTTTTGCTGAGTGTAGAGCGGCAAGACACGCAGAAGACGCAGATACGCAGCTCTCCGAAGCTAAGTGCCGGTCCCGGGCTTCTTTCGGCACAAACCGCTCTCAGGAGCTCCCTGCGCTCGCCACAATGCTCTGTGTGCGAAGAAGCCGCTTCTTCGCCTCCTGGAGAATCGGCGAGCGGCAGCTTCCCAAAGGCGAAGATGCAAGCTGCAGCACACAGGCACAGTGTGGGCAGCCTTCAGACTTCGAGAAAACAGTACTTTACCACTCTCCTGCCTTTTCCATGGTTATTCTATTGGAAAAGAACGAGTTTTGGACAACTACCTTTCATTCTTGCCAAACTCTTTGCAGACCCCCGTGCAAGCTTTAGAACAAGATTTTGGATGTTTTCTTTCCTGGCAGAGTTTCTCCTTGCAAGATATGGTGGAAAAGCTTTTTGCTGAGTGTAGAGCGGCAAGACACGCAGAAGACGCAGATACGCAGCTCTCCGAA